>NC_137013.1:4017480-4069980 GCF_032717465.1 Coenobita brevimanus
ATTTAATGGTGAGTCTTGTTTTCTCCTTAGACACAAGCTGCAGTGGTAAATCTCCATCCACGTCCCCATTTGTATTTCTGGGCTGCAAGAGAGCAACAGGGCACAAAATTTCCGAACCATAGCAGAGATGGACATTTTTTCTCTTCCAAGATGAGGTTAGGTTTGGCTGCGAAGATTATGATAGCTTTGGTAAGGTTAGATAATGTAAGCGCTACCATAGTGGGAGGAGGATGCTTTGTGAGTTGTTAATATGTACCTGTAGGTCATTAGGTAGAATCAGAGAAAGGGATGAATGCTGCACGTTCGGTGACAGAGCCAATAAAAAGATTAAAAAGCTTAAAAGACGGAGGACAAAGAGCAGTGTGTGTGTGTGTGTGTGTGTGTGTGTGTGTGTGTGTGTGTGTGTGTGTGTGTGTGTGTATGTGTGTGTAAGTGTGTAATGAAAAAAAGAGGAAAAAGCCTGAAGACAGTACAATAATCGCTTTTAGCTGGAACGAACTTTTTTTTTTTTTAAATAACAGAATGGAGGGAAGGAAAAACAAATGGGAAAAAAAAAATCCATACACCAGACTACTGGTGTCCTCCATTCATAAAATATCTGTAACAGTTAGACTTGAACAGTTGTGGGTTGAAATTTGGTGGAAAACAACTCTGGGGAAGCGAGTTCCAGAGAGATGTAGTTCGGGGAATGAAAGAATTCTGATAGGCAGAAGTTCTGCAATATGGTTGAGTGACATTCCAGTCATGAGCGCTACCAGATGCCCGTGTAGCACGAGGGAAGGCATGGAGAGGCGGCACCATGGACGCAACCTCGTCTGAGCACTTGCCAAAAAAATATCTGTAAAATAATGCAAGGGGAGGCAACATTCCTTCTTACTTGCAGGGGAGGTAGTTTATATGTAATGGCAGGGTTGTTAATGATTCTAACAGCTTTATTCTGAATTTTGTCCAGTTGTCTCAATGCAACCTCTCCACAACCATTCCACAAGGGTGAGCAATATTCAAGCTGAGAGCGCACATGACTCTTATAAATTATAGCTAACTGCTCATCGGTGAAGAAGTTACGGACTCCGTACAATAATCCAAGTTTCTTTGAGGCGGCCTTAGCAAGTGATCTGACATGAGAGGTCCAGTTGAGGGCACTGTTAAGTGAGACACCAAGAATTTCAATACTTTTGGAGATGGGAATATTAGTAGCACTGAAGGTAATGTACGAATCTGGTAATATCTGTCTATTAGTAAACTGTATATATTTAGTTTTACTAGCATTAAAAGAGACAAGGTTGTTTTTTCCCCATTCACTGATTGTAGCTAGATCTTGATTTATGGAGATGGCTGTACTGAGTTGAGAGGTAGAGATATTAGACTTTGTAAATGGAGGTCTGAGTGTGAATGAACTATGTAGTGTTGAGTCATCTGCATATGAGTGAACGGGATTGTGAGTGACAGATAAGAGATCATTAATATGAACCAGAAATAGGGTTGGCGCCAGAACTGATCCCTGAGGCACGCCGGCGTTAATTGAGTGGAAATTCGAATATACATCATTTACTTTTACTCTTATTTTCCTGTCACTAAGATAAGAAGAAATCAAAGGAACAAAAGACGTTAGTCCATAGCAAGGGAGTTTGGACAGCAGGGAACGGTGCCATACTCTGTCGAAAGCTTTAGCGATATCAAGAGCTACTGCATGAGTTTCTCCGAAAAATTCAATTGATTGATGGATGGTATGAGTTAAGAGATTGAGTATGTCAATGGTGGATCTTTCGTGGCGAAAACCGTATTGTCTATCACTAATTAAGTTGTTGGATTCAAGATGTTTAACAATATGCTTATTAATTAAAGTTTCAAATACCTTACCAAGAGAAGATGTGACAGCTATTGGTCTGTAATTGGAGGGGTCAGACGAACTTCCTTTCTTCGGAACTGGGTGGATATTGGCTTCTTTCCATGAATTTGGGAATAAAGAAGTACGTATGCATAGTCTGAATAATTTGGCTAGGACAGAGGCAAGTTCAGGGGAACACTTTTTCAAAACAATTGGAGGAATTCCATCTGGGCCTGGAGCTTTGTTGGTAGGTAAATTGTCTAGGATGGATTTTACGAATCTTGTCTGTATTTTAAGTGGGGCAATTTCGGGAGAATCAAGTTCCAGTACTGAGACATTCTGGCTGGCATCATCTATGGTAGAGTTTCTTGCAAAGGTACTAGCAAAGATATCTGCTTTCCCACGTGGGTCATTTGTAATAATGCCATCTGAAGATTTTAGTGGGGGAATGGAAGATGACTTGTTAAAGTTATTATTGAAAGAATTAAGAGTTGACCAGAATATTCTATTGTCATTAGGGTTGTTAAGTAGTTTTGATGCTTGCTTTTGAAGAAAGTTTGATTTATATAGATTTAATACAGCTTTTGCATGATTTCTAGCAATTTTAAATTGGGAGAGTGATTCAGATGTTTTTGATTTTAAGTAAGAGTTATATGCTAATGACTTTTGGGCTGTTGCTCTGGCACAATTGCCATCAAACCATTTTGGAGAGTTTGATCTTTTAGTGAACTGTTGACTTGGTATGAAAAAATCCATACCAGCTAGTATTAAGTCACAAATGTGGGACTGGGTAGTATTGGGATCACTAGAGAAGAAAGACTGCCATGGAACATCAGCAAGATAATTTCTAAATCCATCCCAGTCTGCCCTGTCAAAGTGCCATCGGGTCACCCTGACAGGTTCGGAATGGGGAGGTGTAGGAGGGTTAACTAATGAGGCTTTGATGAGATTGTGGTCTGAGGATCCAAGTGGTGAAAGTACCTCTATCCTGTATTGATCTGGATTATTTGTCAAGAATAAATCCAAGAGATGGGCATTATGGTCAGGATTATCAGGTATTCTGGTTGGTTGCTTTACCAACTGGGCGAGATTAAACGATTCCGCAAACAGCTCGCATTCTAGACCAGCATCGTCAGTCCGGGCAGAATGCAATAACCATTCAACATTGTGTATGTTAAAATCACCCAAAATCGTAATTTCATTGCCAAGGGCAAGGTCAAGGTTACTCAACTGAGTGGATATGGAATCAAATACACTGGGTTCCGAAGAAGCATTGGGGGAACGATAAACTACACAGATATATTTGGTAATGTTTTGGCAATTTAATTTATATAATGAGTAATCAAAACTGGATGAAGTGAAGTTTAGAATAGTATCAACTGCATATTGGGATTTGATATAACAACAGGTGCCGCCCTTGTTTCGAAAGTTTGTAAGGAGATGGTAACCGGGAAAACAAAATGGAGATATATCGGTAGAGGGTGAGATTTGTGGTTCTGTGAGGAAAAGGGCCAAAGGGGATATGGACTGAAGGAAAAAATGAACTGAGTTTAAATTTGTGGTAAGGCCGCGGATGTTGGTAAAGAATAAGGCCGCACCGTCACCTCTTCGCCGACGAGCATTCCCGGAAATAGCAACAGTCGCTGCCGGCACAGTCGCTTGATGACGACCTGGAGGACCCTGTGCCTCCAGCCCTACCCTGCCGGTGGTGGCAATCCGAGGTACCACCTCATTTGGTTGTAAGATTGCAGCGGCCATTACTAAAGATGTGAATAGAAGGTGTGATATGTTATGCGCATGTAGTGTGGTGTAGACAGTTGAAGGTAGAGGTATTATGAGAGCATGCTGGCCTACTCTCTGTGTAAATGAATGCACTGAAAATGTTCAGAAAAGGGAGATGGTCAGGATCAAGTCCTGAGGGCTGGTGAAACGGGAGCTCCAGCTCTCCCTATCACCAGCTTGCCATCAACCTCGGGAGTACTGCCCTGTTCGACTGGTGCTACAGTCTACTCCTCACATTTTGGACAAATGTGCATTTTGGACAACAAGGAAGTTGAAAAAGTACTGACAATGATAATATTCTTAGTAACAGCACAATCTGTGTTTAAGATAGAAAAATATCGCGCGAATATAGCTTTGACAAAATATCAAGCACATATGAACAATGTTATGCTTGGATTTGGTATATCGAAGGCCGTCGGTAATTTCAGTGTCTGAAAAATTGCTTATTATTTTTCTTTTTTCCGGTTAAATCGAAGCATAATATTGTTTGCCAAATACTTGATAATATGTCAAAGATATTTTCGTACGATATTTATCAGTGTTCAGTGTTTTTTATGTTGATAATACTAAATTTACCAATGTCGGCATTTTGAACTTCTGCCAAGCCCAGAACCCCCAAGTGGCCTGCTGAATCACTTTCTAGAGTCATGAAAAGGTTTGTGATCTGTTCCCCGTCACAGTTATAATTTTGTTTTGTAGGAACGACAAGGAAAGCCCATAATCTTTTTCTGTCCCCTTTTCTTCCTAGGCACATTTTGTTTACCAAAGAAAATTATTATTATTATTATTATTATTATTATTATTATTGGTGGTGGTGGTGCTGGTGGTGATGGTATTAATTTATTAACTTGTTTTTTATGCGTTACTTATTTATTTACTTCATTATTTAAGTCTATTTTTGTAGGAGAGACGAATGTAGAAGACTGCTTTCTTTCCTAAGGTCTTTTTTTTTCCTACAAAATTAGAGTTATGAGAGAGTACTGGTCATAAGATTGTTACATATCTCGGTCGAGGGCAGTAGGAATAGTACGAGTTGTGCTATGAAAAAAAAAAAAAAATCACTTCATATATCTAAAAAATTGTCTGGACATATTGTTCTTGTTGGATATGATGTTTTAAGCGAATTAGTGTTGCCCATTTTCACCCAGCCCACAATTCATTGCATAAGTGGAGTATGTGATGGTCGGCGTTTATTATTTATTTATTTATTTTTTTCATGTATTTGTGAGTCTGTGCATCGATTACCTCTGGAACCAATGAACGGATCATCTTCAAACTTTGCACACAGGTTTGGTATGACACAACGAGGATGTGATTCGATTTTTGGTGAAAATGCCTCATGGTTAAGGGCCTTGAATTTAACCTTGAAAGGTCAAATTCGTCATCCATATTTTGAGGCCTGAAATTAGCCAAACGGTGAGAGATAGACAAATAGTTATTATTAATCATTATAGGAAGTCATGTTTGATGATCCTGTTGACACCATCAGATATGATCTTTGGTGAACCTGAAAAGTCAAACTCAAGGTCACGCAGATTTGGGGGCCAGAAAACAGCCAAATGGTGAGAGACAGATGCATGGTTACTCTTAATCACTGCTAGGAAGTCATATATGGGGATTCTATTGACACCAAAACATTTGACTTTGGGTGGCCTTGAAAGGTCAGAGTCAAGGTCACACATATTCTGACTGCTTAGATCAGCCAAACAATGAGAGATGGGCACATGGTTACTATTTATCACTAACAAGAAGTAATATATGAAGATTCTGTTGGCACCATAAGATGTGACCTTGAATGATCTTGAAAGGACAAACTCAAGGTCGATCAAATTTTAAAGTTTCAAATCTCAGAAACTACCATTTCTTTTGGTAATAGTGCTATTATCGAGTCATAAAACTTCATTTAACCCAATTTCCTTTCGCCTGAAGTGACTTTGACCCAAATTCAGCCTGCAAGGGCGGGGTGTTGTGGCCTCGGGTCACTTTGCTCTAGCACTTGGTATGCTGTTGATATTTCTCACAGTTTCGCACTTTCTCTTTCCTAGTTTCAGGATCCTACCTCACCCCAGTCTTAGGTGGAAAAATGGGTACGATGATGATGATGATGATGAAGAAATATAATCATGATACAGTCGTGGCCGTCTGATATATGACTGACATCGTTGTAATAATCAGTAAAAAGAAACGCCTACAGGCATGTTGACAGAGAGGCAGAAAAAATATAGCTATCACACGTGGATGCCTATTTATATGGGTGTAGGTCTTGAGGGTGGGGGGAGCTTGGGGGTGAATCTCAACTATAAATGGGTCGGGGTATCTGACGTAATTATCTACTTTACAGTTCAAGGAATCCAGAAAATGAAGGGTTGTTGCTGCTGTTATTATTGTTCTGCAACTTCAGGCTCATCTGCAAAGTTAAATCTACAGTTACCCTCAAAATACTTATAGTCTTTCTATCTATCTATTGTCAGACGCCATAATCCCATAAGGGGTGGCCACAAACAAATCTCCTCCAAGTTGCCCTGTTCCCCGCCAATGCACTGCTCTGCTTCCAGCTCGCACCTCTCTCTCTCATATACCTCTCCACTCCATCCCTCTAGTTCATCCTTGGCCTCCCCCTCCCTCTTCCCCCCCCCTTTCCACCTCACTCACATACACTCTCCTTGTCAGTTTCTCGCTCTCCATCCTCTCCATATAGTCCGTATATTAAAAATTTCAATCTTTTCAAAGCAGGAAAACGAGAACTACAGAAAATATTACATAAGAAAATAATAGGATGATCTAATGTGGCAAGTTAATCTTTTAAAACAGCTGCTGGGGTGATGATGTTGATGCAGTGGTGTCAGATTTGGCTAAAAGAACCAGCTGTGCTACTTTACTTGTCCTGGTGCTACTTAAATGTACGTTTGGTTTACCTTACTAGGGTTTTCATACAAGCAACTGTATCAACTAAACTCCTCTGGCGGTGACCCTCTCTTCTCTCCACATCTCAGAACTCTCCGTCTCAAAAGTCATCGCCCCCAGTGACTGCAATAAATCTACGCGTTCTTATTTATGTTTTCTTTTCTCATCATATATACCTGTGTGTGTGTGTGTGTGTGTGTGTGTGCTGATGTACAATATTCTTGACAAAGGAAAAAGTAACAGAATGGCCTGGCCGATTTACCTAGCTCAGAAACTAACATGGAGTGACGAATTTCCCTACAGATGTAAAAAAAAAAAAAAAAAAAAAGAAATAGTCTGGCTTTATCCGGAATGAAAGAGAAAGTTAGCCACCGCGTCTGAATGCGATATACTCATACTTATGACCTTAACAAACTCAGATCAATGAAAAGTTTAGCATACACACGTAACTAAATCAAAGTTTTTTTTTTATATATGCATATTTATTGGTCAAAATTACCTTTCATTAGCTTGAGCAGATTACTGCAGTTGTGCCGTCCATGAGAGTTGATTACTAGATTTATTCCGTCCATGAGAGGGTTGATGATTAAAATTGTTCTTCCTATGAGAGTTAATGATGACTATTAACAGTCTTAGGCTCCTCTGCTTAATTCCAGTTAAATGCCAGTAAAACGCCTTTGTCGGAGAATTACGAGCGAGGCCATTTAAATCCGAAAGCACTGAAATGTCGCCTTACATCCCGAGGATGCCTAGAGTATATTGATGGCTATCTACCTACCAAATTTCATGCCTTTACGACAGACTGTCTGGCCTGTGGCTCTCTTTTGAAGATTTTCGACATGCTGCACGTGGATCGTCACGTGCCACATGCGCCTCCTCAGTGTGATGAAACCTGTCAAAATCAAATATCAAGGCATGGGGCTATCATATGGTTCAAACCACTCAGTGATCGGCCCTGTGGTTGCTGAGATATAAGCTTCTCAAAAGCGTTACGGTCGGGCTGGGCCGGGTTGGGCCGGGCCTGGTCAGGCCGCTTATATGTCAGAAAATGCCTCTACTTGACGGGCTTCGCCCTCGCTCGTAAAAATTGCTTGGCGATGGACGGAACCGAGTACGACTATGAGGGGATAATTCCCTTTGTGTATTTGCAATACCTTACAAACATATTTACACAATGCATAGCATTTACTTTGTCATTAACTTGCTAGAATTAGTGACTCACATTCCTGTCAGTTTCCAACAGAAATGGACAGCCAATCGGCACTTGGGCCACACTTTCGACCGTATTGTTAAAGCTGAGTTGGTGAAGATGTGGACGATAAGTCTTTAATTTTTTATGATACATTGTAGAACACATGTAACTGTTGCATATGATTAGCCAATACTTTGCAGAGCGATATCGAAACGAAAAAGGAAGGTTAGACATCTGTCATCATCATATACTTCATAATTACTCGTGCTTTCAGTTTAACCCCATTAAAACTGTTGACATATTTGTATTAACGATTCCTGGCATAGTTATTGTGGTGAACCACTTTCTGTATGACTATGTACTTGTGCCTAAGTTAACCGCGGAGTGAGGGTTACCAGAAATGGGTCAACTCGATGAGGACATGACTTTCCTCCTGTGAATGGGGTTTGTAACACCGCGCCTCAAAGTTTCCTGTTGGAGTAGCATCACGTAATTTTTATGGGATATTAGACGATTTATTATCTCTCATTCCCAGCCCCAAGGTTGAACCCCAAAACAAAGGAGCTGTGGAAACTATGAGCGAAATCCATGCACTTCCTGATCCATTTATCATGACATGCACAGGAGGAATGTTTAAACCTGTCTAGAAAAACCAGTTGTCCAATGCAAGGCCGACAGTGACTAAGGGAAGAGAGGGGGAGTTGAAGCAGATTATCAAAAGTAGAATATCATACTCCAGTTATGTCATATTGGACTAATTGGCAACTCATTACCCGTCCCCGCCCCGGAGGGGCTCGAGGACGGGTATTGTTTTCACTTGGTTCGTCTGTTCGTTTGTTTGTTGGTCTGTCTGTCTGCTGTTAACAACTTTACGCGAAAACTACTGGTGCGATTTTGACTAAAATTACAGGGATGATGGGCTATGACCTTCCGATCACCTGATTAAATTCTGGGAGAGATTGGGCCATATCCAAGGCTATAGGGCCCAAAAATGTAAAAAAAAAAAATGTAAAAAAGTCGTTTTCTCGCCATAACTCCTTTCAAATTCGTCATATCGACATAAAACCAAAACCTAAAGGTGCAGCTTTCAAATCTGCATTGTATAACTTGCCTCATTACATCAGGGGGGTCACCCCCCAGTTAGCTGTAGAGGGGTCAATGTCAGGTGGCTGGGGCCCAAAATTTCAAATGGGCATAACATCATCAATTTTCACCTGATGTACTCTAAATTTTTATATGTGACATCTTTGACTAGATATCCTGTTATGTTTATAAGTCAGCACTAAAATGACTGCTGGGGACGTGTTTGCTGTGCCTTGGCCGCTTATTATTCAGGCTTTGAGGAGATAGAGTCCCGCTCTTGTAGTTGTCGGTTTCCCGCCAAGTATGAAATTTCTGACCACAATAACTTCATAGATATAGTGCACCAAAATCTAGCAGAATTCTGTGTTTTTAGAATAATCTTAGCCAAGTTTCTAAGAGCAGCATAATTTCTGATATAGTAAGTTATTTACCATAATTTTTGAATAATTGTGGTATACTTAACAAAAATCTAGAGCAATTTAAGAAATGGGTAAGAAATAATAGGATACAATGAACAAGACCTTAAACAAATGCAATGAATCCTTATAGCTGTAAGGAAAAAATATATATATATATATATTATGGCAGCCGCTACTGACCGACACGAAGGCGCCACGAGGCCTGAAACCTTACCTTCCAACCGGTCATCACAGTTGGTTCCTACTCCAGCGGCCTGATTATCTACTGCACACTTCCCCTCGTATTTGCTGGAGTTAGAGGTTTGCATGCCCAAGAGAAATGAGTGGGAGGGTAATAATGACAGTTGTCTCTCAGAGTGGAGTGAAAGCAAAGGTGTCCAGATAAAAGACAAAAAGGGAAAAAATCTTATGAACACCAGTGAATGGTTAGCCAATTATAAAATAAGATGGCTTGCATGGAACAAAAGAAAAAAAAATCCTACCATTCACAGTGCATTTTGTAAATTATGCAGTTTTACAGTAACGCAAATGCTGGCTGTGCTACGATCCCAAATGAAATTGAAGAAACATCAGGCACTGGCAGCCTTGACACAGGGAAGTCAGAAGGTAAGTGAGGGTTAATTCAGAGAGAAAAATGTTAGGCCAATTCAGCCTTTGGGCCGTTGCATGTCGCATTTTGTATTATTATGCCTTATGGTCCCTACACTGAGTGACAAGCAAAATGGTTTTGCTGTACCCAGGAAACCATTTACTACGCTGGGTGGTAACCATATAACCGGGGTTTCTGGCAGGTAAAGTGTCCCCCAGATTCACCTATCTAAAATCTCTTAATCATGATAAATGTATCGGGAGAGCCTCGGAGGGTCCAATACCTGCCCAGGGCCCCAACCACATGGGCAGACTCGTATGGCTATGTGGAATGTGAGAGATGTGAATGAGGAGTGCAAGAGGATGGAAGTGGTGAATGTGTTCAAGAGTGCGAGATATGCCGTGATGCCATTGTGTGAAACAAAGCTGAAAGGGTGTGAAATGGAGGAGTGGGAGGGTGTAAAGTGTGTAAGGTCGGGCATGAATGGACGAGGAAGACGCAAGGAAGGAGTTGCTTTCTTGATGAATGAAGTGTTGCAGAGTGAAATGAGAGACTACAAATGTGTCAGCTCGAGATGTATGTATGTCAAGGTCAAGTTTGAGAAGGTGAAAGTGGCACTAATTGTTGCGTATTCACTGTGTGATGACAGGAGTGAGAGAGCAAAAGACAAGTTTTGGGGTGAGCTGGATGAAGTAGTGCGAGAAATCCCCGGGAGCTATAAAGTGATCGTAATGGGCGATGTGAAAGGAAGAGTGGGCACTGGTCCTACGGATAACATAATGGGTTGTAATGGAGTACCAAGAGAAAATGATAATGAGCAGCGACTGAAGGATATGTGTCAGGAAAGAAGGTTGTGCATTTGTAACCCGTATTTCAAACACAAAGATGCACATAAACATACATGATATAGAGGGAACGGGGATCGTGCTGAAGGGAGCATGATTGATTCCATGCTCGTAAAGAGGCCGATGATGAGAATGGCTGCTGATACGAGGGCCGTGAGAGGACGATGTGGAGATCTTCAGATCATTTGATTGTGGTATGCAAGATCAAACTGAGAGGAGTGAGGTGGACCAGAAGAGAGAGGAGCAGTCAGGAAGGAAGACTGATGTCGAGAAGCTGAGGATCAAAGAAATGGGAGATGAATACAGAACCAAAGTAGAGGAGGAGTTAGAATCAGTGAATTGGAGTGAAATAGATCTGGACAATTTGTGGAATGCATATAGGGATTGCTTAGTTCGGAATGCTAAAGCGGTGTTTGGCGTGACAAGAGTAACAACAAAGATGAAAGGTACAGCATGGTGGGATGCAGAGGTTAAAAGAGCAGTGGAGTAAAAGAGGAAAAGTGGCTAGAGTGGTTACAGGACAGGGGTTCAATTGAAATAAGATCTGAATATACTGAGAGCAAGAAGCACGTAAAAAGACTAGTGAAGAGGAAAATAAAAGAGGTAAATGGTGATTTAGGAAGAAAAATGAATGCAGATTACTCTGAAAATAGGAAGTTATTCTGGCAAGAAGTGAGGAAATGTAGAAGTGACAACGGAAAGAAATGTGAAATTGTGAAGAATGTAAGTGATAGACTATTAACCCAAGGGGATGAAGCAAAACGAGCAGATGGAAAAAATACTTTGAAAGCCTGATGAATAGGAATAGAGAGAACAGAGTAAGTGTAAATATGAATAGTTGATGAGATGTATGCAGAGATGATCAGTGGAGTGGAGAGAGCGGAATAAAGTGCTTGTTGGTGGTATGTAAGAAATCATGAATGAGTGAAACTGTGCCAGCAGAGTGGAAAGAGGCTGTGATTGTACCCCTCTATAGAAATAAAGGTGAGCGAAGTGAGTGCAAGAATTATCATGGCTTAAGTTTATTGAGTGTAGTAGGGAAGGTATATGGAAGAATTATTATAGAGAAAGTAAGAGAGATATCAGAAACCCTAGTGAGTGATGAACAGGGATGCCCCAGGAGTGGCAAAGGACGTGTGGATCGGCTATTTGCAGTAAGACAGATAATGGAGAAGGCTTGTGAGAAGGACTATAAGGTATTTATGGCATTCATGGATCTGGAAACAGCATACGACAAAGTACACAGAGAAGTATTGTAGAGAGTTTTGTGCATGTACAATGTAGATGGTTAGCTGCTAGGTGCCGTCAAGAGTTTTTATTATGATAGTAAGGCATGTGTAAGGGTAAATGGGCAGCTAAGTGAATGGTTTACGATCAGTGTGGGCGTGCGACAAGGTTGTGTGATATCCCCATGGTTATTCAATATATATATGGATGGGGTGATGAGAGAAGTAAAAACACAAGTAATGGGGAGAGGGATGGCGATAGCAGTGGATGGTGATGGATGGAATATCTCAAATTTGTTGTATGCTGATGATGCAGTATTACTTTCAAATACTGCACAAGAGCTTGGTAGACTAGTGCAGAGTTTTGCTTATGTCTGTGAGCGTCGTGCCTTGAGAGTAAATGTAGAAAAGAGTAAAGTGATGGTTATTGAGAGAGAAAGTGACTCCCGGTGTGATGTTACAGTGAATGGAGAGAGACTGGAAATGGTGAGAGAGTTCAAATACCAGGATAAAGTGATAGAAAAGAGAGGAAAATGTGCAAAAGAAGTGGAAAGTAGAGTGGCACAAGGAAGTAAAGTAGCTGGTTTTACGAAGGCCTTGATAAGAAACAGAAGCTTGAGTGCTGCAGCTGCACGAGGCTTACATGAAGGTGTGTTAGTGCCAACTTTAACATATGGATGTGAGACTCGTGTGGCATGAAAATTAAAAGTCAAGAGTGAAAGTAGTGGAGATGGGACGCTGAGGAATGTATGTGGAATACAGAGAGTGAACAGGATACTAAATAACGCGATTCGTTATAGATGTGGCGTGAGGAAATATATGGACACCAGAATCGAAGATTCGGCAGCCTCTTGTCTTGCTTGTAAATCAATACCAGATTAACGACATGGAATTTATGTTTTAAGAGAGTGTACTGAGATGGTATGGTCATGTGGAGAGAATGGCTAAGAATAGAATGGTGAAACGGGTATATCTGAGCGAATTTGAAGGACGGAGGAGGTGAGGTAAGTCAGGGAGAAGGTGGAGGGATATGGTGGAAAAGTGTATGAGGAACAGAGATATGGAAGTCGGCAAGGCTAGGGGACTGACAAGAGATCGAGTTGGCTGGATGAATGTTGTGAGAAAAAGTGCATGATCTGGGATTTGACACCCATTTTTAGTGTGACAGTGTCCAGATCGACTCTATTGGATACGTTTATGTGAAGCTGCAGAATGTGGTGAACGTTTTTGGCGTATCAGATAGAGCCAGGATTCCGGGGGCTGGAATGATGAGTGAATGGAAGCGTGGCCCGTTGAACTGGGTAAATCTTGGCTGTCTGGACGTTGCTACTCCTCACCCTGCTCTAGGGTGTGAAAGGAGGTCCGGATGATGATGATGACGATTATTTAAGTAGGAGCGCCGATTATCCACTCAATCGATGGAGTGCTGCTTTTGAGTGATTATACCGAGTGACAGGCAAAATGGTTTACTGTAAACTAGAGAACCATTTGCTACGTTAGGTGGTAACCATATAACAAATGACGCCTAGTTGTCTGATGGGCTAAGGCTCTCCAACCTGCTTTAACATGTAAGCTTTTGTGGAGGTACATAGGTTCATGTACGAGGGGAGGTTGGAGTTCATTGCTCATATAGTGCGAATCGACCGAGCGAGGCTGGGCACCCTTGTCTTAATGTCGAGACCGAGTAGCATAGCACGGAAATTTTTTGTTTTCTTCGGATATAATTGGTCCTCCAGTCATATTGGCATAGTCGGATCGAGTACTTCATGAAGAGACTCGGCAACGTTGCGCCTTTGTCATCCCCCCCAAACAAAATAAGGTGTTATGGTAGGTTAACGTTAGGTTAGGACTGAGCTGGTTAGGAATAAGTAGGTTTAATGTCAAATCGCTTTATAAATCTCTCTCTCTCTCTCTCTCTCTCTCTCTCTCTCTCTCTCTCTCTCTCTCTCTCTCTCTCTCAAATCGGTTAATATACTTATATATATAATAAGGTAAATAAGGACAGGGATACACAAACGCACTTAACATAAATTCCATGTCGTTAATCTGGTATTGATTTACAAGAAAGACAAGAGGCTGCCGAATCTTCCTGAGACTGGTGTTCTAGCTTCATAAATAAATCTTAATTTCGAGGCGAGAGTGACTGCAGGCTATATCTGCTTTCTCCAGGAAGATGGGGGTGGGGAGGAGAGTGCCAAATCTTCCCTCGTCTACTTCATCCTCAGTCTAGAAACATGATCTAAGTTACTACAGGGAATTGATTGTAAGTAGGTTTGAGAAGGACACTCCAAGAAATAGCTCGTAGGGTGCTGCTCAGGAATTATCGCAGTTCTTGTGCATTCTCAGGACGTATTATGCTATTTCGCACAGGCTCCGGCGAAGCGATTTGGTTCAGCGAAGGAAAATTCTGATAGTCAAGGGATTGCGATTTCCTTACCCGAATTAAATAGTCTGGATTTACCCTGAATTTAATACACAAGTGAATCCAGGGCAGAGGAAAGTTTGAACGAGTGTGGGGTAAAAGAGTATCATGATGGGTGCTGGACTGTTCTGTTGGTGGAGTGTAGTGAGTCAGAGTGAGCGCCAACTTCTTAACTTATAGTGACTCAGAATGGTTAGGAAAAGAGCTGTGTGGGGTTATGTTGGTTTGTTTCAACAGATTTCATGCAATTACTTGCTTAGTGTTGCTGGAAACATATTCGTTATATTCTGGCTAACTGCAGACAATTCAGTTCCGGGTCTGCCTACTTGTCACTGCATCGCCCTCCTTCTCCCGTATCTTAGGCCCACCTCATTTGAACGTTTTTTCACTTTTTAGCCTGATAAAGTAGTACTAAAACCAACCCCAGATGTAAAGGAAAATAGATGAGTGAACTGGGGGCAAAATATTCTTGGCAGGGTATCTGCATAACATTCTTTTGCATAACGTTCGAGTGAAACAATAATCGTTGCTACCACTGACTTTTGACCAGATGCTGCTCGTTGAAGATGTATGACCTGATCTGACACACTGTATTCTAACTTTTTATACACCACTATAAGTTGAAGGGTGAAAGTACGGTTCATGAAGTGAAGATGTAATGCTATGTTGGCACTCTGTTGAAACACTATTGGGAAACCTACTGTCATATGAACGGATATATTCTTCCATACAGCAGTTCCACCAGGCCAGCACAGGCAGGTACTGTAGCAGTTTAAATTCAAGCAACGTTTTCACAGATAGGGTTAGAATACTTCGGCGTGACATTCATGTAATGGTCCGAGATACCTTGAATAAAGTACGTGATGTTTGCGTAAAAAGCAAGATTCAGTCCTTATAAAAGTTCATGTTAAAACATATGATTTAAAAATCTAATGATGGCGATGGTGATTTAATGAAGAAATCCAGAAATATTTTATGCAGTAGTTCCTTCAAGCAAGCGCCTCAGCCACTTACCTATTTGGTTAGTCGGTATTATTTAGAATATAAGGAGTGAAAGCTGAGGCAGGCTTCAAGATATATCAATTGTGCCTGCCCGAATACATCCTTTTTAAAAATTATTCTTGCTGCTTCTAGAAAGTGTCATTCAGGTTACGATAGATTTTTCGAGCAGGACTCCCATTATAGACATCATTAACACATTAACTACCACGAAGCTTCCGTAAACTGAATAAAATTCTCCCGACCCGATCATCACGCTTTTCAGAGGCAAATAACTTTTTACCTAATACAGCTAGAGCAGTAATTATTCCCTGTAGCTGCTAGGGCGATACATTCAGTTTTGTATTTTACTATTCACAAAACCATTACCGCACCATAACACTATGTAATTTGGAATAATAAAAAAGATTTCTCGTTTCTCATTATGCGCGAAAACGAGATTCGTACTGTTATATTTAGCCACGCCGAAGGTGTAACTGCTCTAATGATCGGGTCGGCTTCTATAGCCTGATAGATAAACAGACAAATAGAAAGAGATAGATAGATAGATAGATAGACTGATTCATAGATAGATATACATTTATATATATATATATATATATATATATATATATATATATATATATATATATATATATATATATATATATATATATATATATTTCAGGTCAGGTGCGGGTGAGGGGATGGGTCTGTTATGATGTGGCAGGGGTAAACCAGTTCTGTTGTCGGGCCCTGCTGCGGATGTCACTGATTGCATTGCGCAGTTGACCCTTGTGCGGTGTGGTGCGGTGAGGATCTGTCCGTTCTCCCCTTTGGGGCTAAGATGCGAATGAATGTGTTTGAATGGATGAGTAAATGGGGAGTGTGTCGTCCTGTCTCGGCTACCTCCCTTTCCTTGGGGGAAGCAGCTTAGGTACATATATATATATATATATATATATATATATATATATATATATATATATATATATATATATATATATTATGTGAGGAAGAAAGATCCAAAGGCCGCGGGCCAGGAAAATTGTTCTCTCCAAGAGAAAAACAAAATACAAGAGAGCCAGATTCAAGATCTGAGCATTTCGAGATGCCTGGACACACTGCGTTTGAAAGACTGGAAATCATAAGAAGCAGGAAATACAGACAGAGGGAGACAGTTCCAGAGTTGACCTGTTGCATGAATGAAGGACTGGGAGTAACGGTTAACACTTGCATTAGAGAACTGGAAGGAAAAGGGATGAGAGTTTGCTGCTAGACGGGTGCTACGCTCCCGTATATAGTTGTAAAATACTGTTAGGTGGGGCGCCCATCAGCCATGCGCTCGTTGAAGTGCTGTATTCTGGTGACTCTACATTGAGTGACAAGCCAAATGGTTTCTTGTAAACCAGTGCTGGGATACTCAAAAGCACTAACAATCAGTTCTCTGTTGTAATTCTAGTTGTGATTTGCAGGAAGGATAAAGAAGCTGTCGAGTCTTCCTCTGTTTCCTGTTTTAGCTTCATAAATAAATCTAAGTTAAGAGATGAAAATTTCAGCAGGTTATTACTGTTATCTGCAGGAATTTCAGGGAAAGGAGAGCAAAATCCTCCCTTGCCAAGTTCTTCCTGTAAAAACATCTGAGTTAGGCAGGGAGTAGATCGTAGATATGCCTGAACATCCCACCACAGAGAAACCATCATTTCTGCATCCGAGGATGGTTGGGGTTTATTGATCACGTAATGCCACGCAGGCTGGTCACCTCGCCTTGAGTAGTTTGGCCCCGGGCTCGTACACTCATGATGGTGATGATGATGATGATTGTGTGTGTGTGTGTGTGTGTGTGTGTGTGTGTGTGTGTGTGTGTGTGTGTGTGTGTGTGTGTTGGCAAAATGTCTCACAAACACCAACCCCGACTAGGGTAAAAATTGGCATGTTCATTGTGCGTTGATCAGGGAAGAAGCGGCTGTTTTTTTACGCACATCAATCTAATATCTGGGACACAGGGTACGGCCGTATCCAATTAATATCTTTGTGAGGGAATGGGAGGCAAGGGTTCAGTTTTGTGGAAATCAATCACTGATCAAGGCCAAAATTCGGGGGTGACGTTGTTGTGCCCCCTTACCATTTATGATCAGTTATTATTTTTGCCACTGCTAGACGATTATATCTAACAGGGAAGGATGTCTTATAATGAAGAGTTAATGACATATCATCTACCCTCTCCTGTTTGATATGTTCCTCCAAAACTCAGTACAATTGTCAGGAAATATTATAAGTTAAGAAGTTATCACCGTATCAGAGAGGATAATATACACACACACACACACACACATATATATATATATATATATATATATATATATATATATATATATATATATATATATATATATATATATATATATATGTATGTATATAAGAGACAGGCCAGAGAAAGAGATGGGGGATGGAGTTATCTCCGTACCCTGAAGATTGGGTCTATGAATGTGCGTGGATGTAGTACGACTGAGGCTAAAAGGGAGGAGATTGGGAGAATGTTTGTGAGAAGAAAGTTGGATATGTTAGCTTTGAGTAAAACGAAGATGAAAGGGAAGGGTGAGTCTATGTTTGAAAGTGTGAATGGAAGATTGTCAGGTGTTGATAGAGGAAGGGGAAGAGAAGGTGTGGCCTTGTTAGTGAGTCCGGAAGTACAGCAGTGTGTGACTGAATGGAAGGAGGTGTCATCGAGACTGATGTGGGTGAAAGCGATATTTGAACGGGAGTTGTGGGTGTTTGTGAGTGCGTATGGGCCTGGTAGTGAAAGGGATGAAGAAGACAGGGAGTCTTTCTGGAAAGATGATGAGTATCTGCAGAGCTTTGGGGCAAATGTGAATGTAGTAATGATAGAAGATCTGAATGCTAGAGTGGGAAATGTAGCAGTTGAAGGTGTAGCTGGTATGCATGGTGTGCCTGGAAGAAGTGAAAACGAGGAACGAATGATAGGGATGAGCGTTCAGCGAGAGATGGTGATTGGAAATACCTTGTTTGAGAAGAAAGATATTTGTAAGTATACATGGGTGAGACAGGAGGATGGAAGGGTTGTTGATAGAGCTTTGATGGACTATGTGGTTGTGTCTAGGAATGTAATAGGAACATTGTTGGATGTGGGAGTTCTGAGAGGGCAGGGTGGAGGTATGTCTGACCACTACCTGGTGGAGGGAAAGTTAAGAGTAGGTAAGAGATGGGTGAGAGCTAGGAGAGTTAGGTGTGGCAGGGAGGTTTTGAAAGTGAATGAGTTGGATAGAAGAGAGAAAAAGATAGAGTATCAGGAGAAATTGAACGATGAGTGGAACGCAGTGAAAGATCAGGAAAATGGCAGTGTGGAGGAGGAATGGCAGTTGTTTAAGAGTTGTGGTGGGGCATGCGGAAGAAGGTGTGGTGTGAGACGAGTGGGTGGTGGTGTAAGAAAAGGAAGTGAATGGTGGTGCGAGGAAGTAAGTATGGCTGTGGCTGAGAAGAGACGTGCATATGAAATGGGGCTGCAGAGGAAGGATGAAGTGTCATACGAGAGGTATAAGGAAAAGAGGAATAGGGCAAGAAGGGCTATGCGTGATGTTAAAGTGGCAGCAGATGAGAGATGGGGTAGGTGGTTGACTGAGAATTTTCAACAGAATAAGAAAATGTTTTAGATGGAGGTGAAAAGAGTGCAAACGGGAGAGTCTGGGAAGGAAAAGCGAGTAAAAGCAGAGGATGAAAGGATGTCAAATGAGGTGGATGCAGTAAGGAAGAGATGGGTGGAGTATTTTGAAAGATTGTTAAATGTAGAGGAGGAAAGGGAGGCTGAGATTGTGGCGGATGGGAGGGTGCAAGGAATAAATGTGTTGGGAGAGTTGAATGATTCTTTGATAACGAGAAAGGAAGTGCAGGAGGCAGGAAAGGACATGAAAACAGGGAAAGCTGCAGGTATGGATGGGTGTGCTGTGGAATGCCTGAAGGGTGGTGGAGCAACTATTGTTGACTGGTTAATAAGATTGTTGAATATGTGCTTAGTGAAAGGTATGGTGCCAATTGACTGGGCAAGTGCTTGTGCGGTCCCGTTGTATAAAGATAAGGGTATGAATGTACTAGGTTTAGGTTGTATGAGTCTGTTGAGTGTTGTAGGTAAGGTGTATGGTAGAGTGTTAATAAAGACAGTTAGAGACGGTACAGAGGGAGTGATTGGTGATGTGCAGTGTGGCTTTAGAAGAGGGAGGAGATGCTTGGATCAGGTGTTTGCTGTGAGACAGGTGTGTGAAAAGTATTTAACGATAGATAAGGATGTGTTTTGGGCGCTCATGGATTTAGAGAAAGAGTATGATAGAACTGATAGGGAGGCTTTGTGGATTGTTTTAAGATTGTATGGAGTTGATGGTAGGTTACTAAAAGGAGTGAAAAATCTTTATATAAATAGTAGAGTGTGTGTAAGAGTGCGAAATACTGTGAGTGATTGGTTTCCGGTGAGAGTGGGGCTGCGGCAGGGATGTGTGATGTCGCCTTGGTTGTTTAATATTTATATGGATGGTGTTGTAAGGGAGGTGATGCAAGAGTGTTAGGTGGAAATCTGAGTCTCGTGAATGTTGATGGTAGAGAGTGGAATCTGAAGCAGTTGCTGTTTGCAGATGATACTGCACTGGTGGCTGATTCAGAGGAGAGACTAAGATAGTTGGTAGAGGAGTTTGGAAGGGAGTGTGAAAGGAGGAAATTGAAAGTAAATGAGAATAAGAGTAAAGTGATGAAGTGTACGAGGTTGGTAGATGGTAGGAGGATGAATATAGTTTTGAATGGTGAGTTGCTTGAGGGGGTAGAGTGTTTTAAGTATTTAGGGTCACATGTTGCTGTGGATGGAAGAATAGATGCAGAAGTGAAGTTTAGAATGAATGAAGTGGGAAAGGTGCTAGGAGGAATGAAAAAAGTGTTTAGATGTCGTTTGCTTAAAATAGATGTAAAAAGAAGGTTGTATGAGTGTGTTGTGGTCCGACTGCGTTATATTGGGCTGAAACATGGAATATAGGTGTAGCAGAGAGCAAAAGTTTAAATGTAATGGAGATGAGGTGTCTGAGGAGTATGTGTGGAGTGATGCGTATGGATAGAGTGAGAAATGATGAGGTGCGAAGGAAAACTGGAGTTGTTCGGGAGATGGCTAATCGAGTTGAGCAGAGGGTGTTGCGATGGTTTGAGCATTTGGAGAGAATGGATAATGAGCGATTAATGGAAAAGATAACTAGATCTGATGGGAGAAAGGTGTAAGGTTGAGAGGAAGACCACGAAGAGGATGAATGGATAGGGTGAACAGAGCGTTGGATGCGAGAGGGATGTCTATTGAGCAAGGAAGAGTGGTTGTGCGTGACAGAAATAAATGGAGAGAAATTGTGAATGACTAAATGATGACGCAGCCCTGAGGGGATATTCTCCAGCATTTGTCTGATCAGCTGATCAGATCAGGTGAGGGTAAGGGGATGGGTCTATAATGATGTGGTAGGGATAAACCAGCTCTGTTGTCGGGCCCTGCTGCAGATGTCACTGATTGCACTACGCAGTTGACCCTCGTGCGGTGTGGTGCGGTGAGGATCTGTCCCTTCTCCTCTCTGGGGCTAAGATGCGAACGAATGTGTCTGAGTGAATAGGTAAATGGGAAGTGTGTCGTCCTGTCTCAGCTACCTCCCTTTCCTTGGGGGAAGCAGCCTAGGTATTTATATATATATATATATATATATATATATATATATATATATATATATATATATATATATATATATATATATATATATACTATATATATATATATATATATATATATATATATATATATATATATATATACTATATATATATATATATATATATATATATATATATATATATATATACTGTATATATATATATATATATATATATATATATATATATATATATATATATATATATATATATATATATATATATATATATATTCTTCGCACGAACAATGGGAGTACACATTCTCCCAGTTTCTTGTGTTATTCTAGGAAAGCAGATATTAACCGCGAGACAAATATATATATATATATATATATATATATATATATATATATATAGAGAGAGAGAGAGAGAGAGAGAGAGAGAGAGAGAGATAGACAGATTTTTCTATTCCTGGAGTGACGAGAAAAAGAAGATTGATGAATCTTCCTCCGTGTCTGGCCGTATTGCAAAAACAAATATCATTTACTACCATGACCTCCTCTAAAATTTGTTCATGAATGACCCTGATGTAGAGCATAACCTGAACAAATGATGGTGATGTCGTTGTGATACTTCAATCACGGTACCTTCAAGCATGTCACGAGTCGGCTCGTGACATCATTTGGTGGGAAACTGCGAACTCTAGTGGAATCCCAGTGTTATCGTTCAGTTAACCGCTCACCCGGTCGGGAGTGTTTTCAAAACAATTTTTCACTGTCATAAATGATCGTCTTTGTGCGAGACGTTAGGACTTCAGCTGAGCGATTTATTTTGGGCGTGTTTCGCTCATTCTAGCCGTTAGTAATGCGGCCACAGCGCTCCTCTCTTTCCCACGATTTAGTCAGTCAAGATTTGAGTGCCACGGAAGTAGGTTGTGTGTGGCAGTGTCCTTCATCAACGACACTTGGTTCCCACCGCAACCGTATTCCCACTTAGCTGTGATTGGCGAGAGACAGCGAGTGCAGTGTCCTTCCAGTAACGACGTCCAGTCATCCGCTTTGTCCACTTTTCTGACCAGTATTTTCTTTTCGTTTTCCTAGGCTTAAGAGTTTAGCTTTTGAGTGAGCGAGTGAGTGCGATCTCTTTATTTGAATTCACTTTGAAATGTAACGTTAAATTTATTCCTTTGTAATCAATAAATTTAACAGTTCTTTTTCTCGAGCTTAATGTAATGTAAACTCGTGTTTCATTTCTCCATACTAAGCTTATTTCCCTTATAGCTCCTAGCTTGCATAAACGCTTTGCTATTCATAACTGGTACTTAGGCCAGTATTTTTGAATTAAGCTTAAAATCCGTTGTGCCATCTAGGAGTTAATGCATCAGCAAGAATCTGTTATTATTAATAGTATTAGTTATTGATTGTCAGGGGTGAAGTCACTTTCTCCAGAGGCCAACAGTACTAATAAACAGCATTTGTGAGTAATTAGTCTCTGCTGTGTACTGTTGAGAAAGTTTATAAATTCTCGTCCTGAGAGAATCGGCGAAGCAAGCCAGCATAAAGTAATCATTGCTTTTTTTTTTTTTAGTGCAAGACAATTCATTGTCCCTGCTCTTCAGTATTACTGAACATTATCCTTTAATATTGAATAATCTTTAAAAACCCCTTGACAATTGGCGACCTCATTCCAGGATATTAAGTCCTAGCTCTAAAGCTACTCACGAGATAATACTCACTCGTTCATACTTAGGTATTTATTATGAAAGTCTATAGGCACTATCTTAGTGGTGATTATTGATTTTACATAATAGTTTTCACAATCAGTTGTTTGTTTAATTTTCTTTCTTTACCAATTTAATTAGATAAAACTGGTCACCACTAACTTGTGCCTATATTCTTTATTCTCGATTATTGACATCTTTCTCTGAAAAAATCGCAGTCAGTACTGAGTCGCTAGTTAGTTAGATTGAGCTAGTATCATGGCAGCCAACGTCTATGTACAGGAAGCTAAAGATATGGGCCTTACTGACCCAGAAAAAATTCAAAACTACGTCCTCTCACGGTTTTATTACGAGCAACAACGTGAGAAAGATGCTCGTGAAGAACGCGAAAGAGAACGTGAACACGAGCAAAAACAACGCAAACTCGAGCTAGTACAAGAGCGAGAACAACGCGAATACGAGAGTGAACAACGAGACAGAGAACGAGAACACGAACGTGCCGAGCGAGAAACATGCGAAAAACATGAACTTGAAGTGCTGAAGCTCAAGCGAGATTCCTTGGCTTCAGACACGTCTGGTGCAGCTGGTCAAAGCTCCACGAGCGTTCTCCCTGCACATACAAAGATGGCGAGCGAATCGAGCCACACATAGCTCGTTTTGAAGACATGGCTCAACTGTACCAGCTGGATGATGCAGCTAAGCGGCTTCAGTTTCTTAGCCCGGGCCCTGCCCTCGATATTCTTCACAGAATTCGTGGAGACAATCTCACATATGAGATGATGAAGGCCACACTCATCAAAGCGTACGGTCTCACAGTTGACGACGCCAAGAGTCAGTTCATGAGGGCGCGTTTACAGGACAAAGAGACTGCCGTTCAGTTTCTTGATCGGCTTACTGCTTACTTAGATGAGTGGATGGAGAAAGATAAAACTCCTTCCACACGTGAGGGGACAATTGACCTTATGCTGCGCACGCAGCTAGAAAAGTCGTGGCCTACTGAACGTATGGCTCAACTTAAGATCTGCAAGGTAAGAGATGCCAGCCAAATGGTGAAGAAGGCTGACGCATTCTTTACTGCATACAGGTAGCAAACTCGTAAGCAGTATACCTGGAACAGGAAACCTGATAAATCTGGGAAACCGTCTCAGACTGATCCCCAGCAACAAGGCCGTTCTCAGAATGATGGCCAAGGTTCAAAATCGCAGAGGAAGGACCAGGGGCAAAACACTCAGAAACCTTAGTGGAAGAGGTACAACAAGTACCCTAACCAGCAGCAGTATCAGCCACGCAACCGACCGTCGGGACTGTCCTTTTCAGCACCAGCTCAAGTGAATAGGAGGCAGGAGGCGAACGCAGCCTTCATTCCTCAGCAGCAGCACGGTGGTCACGTCCCTACCAGTACGGGTACTTCCCCGCAGTTCACTAGTCCCACGGCGACAGTGAACTCCCCTCCACAGATGGCCAATGCTCCATCTTCGCAGGCAGTGAGTACGACCCCTCAAGTTTCTAGTTCACAGGGCACCATGTTTGCTGCATCCTTTATTCAGCAGCCTCATGTGTGGCTGGCTGCTTCCTCCACAGGCCCTCCCACAGATGACAGTGCCTTCCTTGTTCAACCAGGGTTTGTGGGAGCCATTCCTGTGAAGGTCCTGAGGGACAACGGGTCCTCAGGTTGCTCTGTCAGGCAGAGTCTAGTTTGGCCTGAGCAGTACACAGGTCGACAGATCCAAACTAACCTTATTGATGAATCAGTGAGATTGTTCCCTGAGGCACGTATCCAGGTGGCATCTCCATTTTATTCTGGTACGACACTCGCAGTTGTTATGCCAGAACATTTATTTGACCTAATCATAGGCAATATTCCAGGTGCCAAGTATAGTTGCACCGAAGATGATGCTACTCAGAATTCAGCTCCAGTAACACGAGCCATCACTGAGGCTCCAGACTGTGTCACCCCGGTGACCATTGAATCGCCGCAAGATCTGACGTGTAGCCAACTTGTTGTCCAAGAACAACATTCTGACCCGACACTTGCTGCCGTGCTGAAGAAGCAAAAGGGTAGAGTGATAAAGTATTCATGGGGAGGTCAAGCCAAGTTCCTTCGCAAACAAGGACGGCTCTACCGTGAGTCACGAACACCCGAGGGCGATGTTCGACTGCAGTTTGTCGTTTCTGCCAAGTACCGCCTAGCAGTGTTAGAATGGGGTCATTGTTCAGCCTCAGGAGGTCACATGGGCAAAAGGAAGACCCAGGGCCGTATCTGAGCTGACTTTTTCTGGCCAGGGATAGGACGAGACATAGAAAGTTTTGTGCATTCCTGCAGTGTGTGTCAAAGTAACACCAATCAGGGACACATCCTTCCTGCGCCGTTTGAACCCACACCCATAATCTCTGAAGCGGTGGAGAGACAGGGCAGTGGTGAAGTAGGTGCAGACCTGATGTCTCGCCTGCTAATTGCTGATTAACACGGGCAACTGTTGTATTCTGGGTTCCGTAAGATAGGCGTTCTCAGAGATTTGAGTAATCCAAGGCCCAGCCTGGTTCACAGTTAAAAGTGTAGACCTGACGTCTCACCTGTTGGCCCCACAGGACACAGTATGTCCAGGGCTTGTACATACCTATGTGCCGTAGGTTAAGGGGGGAAGTTTGAGAACCCTGCAGAGACAGTCCGAGGCTGTCTATGAATTACCTTGTGGAACATCTCAAGCTGTGGGCCTCTCTGAGGATTCCCGGAGAATGCTCAATATCCACATGAGTGTTCACATCCATGGTGGGTGTTAAAACGTAACCTGCCTGAGATTGTGTAGCAATTCTCAGCTTCCTGTATAAGTCGTAAGTGTAGAGTTAGGTTAACCAGTAAACCGCCCATTCTAAGAAATTTGAACAATTCAAGAACTGGCATGTGTCCTGGTTAATAATGTTAGGTTAACTAGTAAACTGCCCGTTCTAAGAGATTTGAGCAATTCAAGAACTGGCACGTTTCCTAGTTAATAAGCGTTAACCAGTAAACTATAAGGGTTCTAAGCAAGTTGTGAATTCAACAATTACGTTTCCTGTTTTTTTCTTTATACGAGGAAGAAGGAACCAAAGGCCATGAGTCCGCAATAACAGTTCCCTCCAAGAGAAAAACAAAATACAGTAGAGAGCCAAATTCAAGATCCGATCATTTTGAGATGCCTAGACACACTGCGTTTGAAAGACTGTAGAGCATAGGCAGCAGGAAATATAGACAGAGGGAGACAGTTCCAGAGTTGACCTGTTGCAGAAATGAAAGAGTGGGAGTAACAGTTAACTCTTGCATTAGAGAGTTGGACAGAAAAGGGATGAGAGTTTGCTGCCAGGCGGGTGCTACGCGCCAATCGTAGAGATGGAGAAATGCAAGCAGACAGTTCAGTGGAGCAGTGACCATTAAAGTAGTGATAGAAAAGAGATAAAGATGCAACAGTGCGGCGAAGAGACAGAGGTTGAAGGGAGTCAGTAAGAGGAGGAGCGTTAATGAGACGAAAAGCCTTTGACTCCACCCTATTGAGAAGAACTGTATGTGGTGAGCCTCCACACATATGAGAGTTGTACTCTACACAGGGGCGGATAAAATCCCTGTATAGGGTCAACAATTGTGCAGGGGTAAAGAAAGAGCAGAGTTGGCTTAGCACACCCAATCTCTTGGAAGCAGATTTTACAAGAGATGTAATATAGATCTTTCCAAGATAAGTCCCGAGTAAATGAAACCCCAAGCATGTTCAAGGATGATGCAGGATTAAGCTGAATATTATTAAACATTAGTGGGTATACCTGTGGAAGATTTTGTCGGGTTGATAGGTGTAAGAACTGAGTCTTAGATGCATTAAAAACAACCATATTATTTTTACCCCAGTCAGAGATATGAGCCAAGTCAGACATTAGGTGTGCCATAGCCTCATCCCTTGTTTGTTGAAGTAACTGTTGAGATGGGCGTTGCGGGAACCGAATGGAAAGGTGAAGCTTGGAGTCATCAGCGTATGAGTGGATAGGGTTAGATGTACAGTTTAGAAGATCATTGATGAATAAAAGGAAGAGAGTTGGTGATAGGACAGAGCCCTGAGGAACACCACTGTTGATAGATCTAGGAGAAGAACGATGGCCGTCTACAACAGCGGCTATAGAACGACCAGAAAGGAAGCTAGCGATGAAGGCGCAGATAGAAGGATAGAAAGCGTACAAGGGCAGTTTGGAAATTAAAGATTTATGCCAGACTCGATCGAAAGCCTTTGAGATGTCAAGTGCAATGGCAAAGCTTTCGCCAAAGTCCTGAAAGGAGGATGACCAGGAGTCTGAAAGGTAGGTGAGCAGATCGCCAGTGGAGCGTCCCTGACGGAACCCGTACTGACGATTGGAAAGAAGGTTGTGATAGGAAAGATGCCTTAAAATTTTTCTACTGAGAATTGACTCGAAAACTTTTGAAATACAGGACGTTAAAACAAATGGACGATAGTTGGAGGGTTGGGAGTGGCCACCCTTCTTTGGGACTGGCTGAATGAGAGCAAACTTCCAGCAAGAAGGAAAGGTACAAGTTGATAGACAAAGGCGAATGAGTTTACCTAGGCAGGGTGTAAGCCCAGAACCACAGTTCTTGAGGACAACAGGAGGGACTCCATCAGGCCCATATGCCTTGTTAGTACTGAGGCCAGTGATGGCAAAAAATACATCAGCTGAAGAAATTTCAATGTCAGCCATGAGGAAGTCAGAGGGGGGAAGTGATGGAGGAACAGCACCGGAATCGTCTAAGGTGGAATTGGAGGAGAAAGTCTGTGCAAAGAGATCTGCTTTATCAGTAGAAGAAATAGCTCCAGAACCATCAGCGTAGAAAAGAGGAGGGAAGGATGATGAGATAAAGTTGTTAGAAAGGTTTTTGGCAAGGCGCCAGAAGAAGCGGGAAGAATTCGAGTTGGAGAGTTGAGAGCATTTAGTATGGATGAAATTATTTTTAGCAGAGCGAAGAACAGAGTTCGCACGATTCCGGGCAGAATAGTAAAGATGATGTGATTCAGGGGTGGGTTGGCTCCTGTACCTTTTGTAGGCCCTCTCCTTGTTGTGGACAGCATTAGAACAAGCGTGATTAAACCAAGGCTTTCTTGCTTTAGTCAAAGGATATGAGAAAGGAATGTATTCTTCCAAGCCCGATAGAATAACCTCCGTAATGTGCAAGGCACACTCAGATGGCTCACGGCCATGGAAGCAATAATCATTCCAGGGAAAATCAAAGAAGTACTACCTGAGGGCCTCCCAGTCCACAGCTCCAAAATGCCACAGACAACGTTTCCCTGGAGGGTCCACAGGCCGTACTGAAGTGATAGGACAGGTTAAAGTGATAAGGTTGTGATCGGAGGAGCCCAACAGAGAGAAAAGATTAACAGAGTAAGCAGAGGGATTAGTTGTGAGAAAGAGGTCAAGTATGTTGGAGCTCTCTCCTTGGCAGTCAGGGATATGGGTAGGGTGCTGTACAAGCTGCTCTAGGTCATTAAGGACAGAAAAGGTGTAGGCTTGTTCACCAGGTGGATCAGTGAAAGGAGAGGAGAGCCAAAGGTGGGGGTGAACATTGAAATCTCCTAGAATGGAGATTTCAGAGAAAGGAGAAATGGATAGAATGTGTTTCATCATAGAAGTAAGATAGTTGAACAAATTTTGATAATCAGTAGAATTAGGGGATAAGTAGACAGCACAGATATTTTTAGTCAGAGAATGACAGGAAAGCCGAAGCCAGAGTGTAGAGAATTCAGAAGAATCGAGTTCAGGAACACGAGAGCAAGATAAGTCGTTGCGTATATATACACAACAGCGACCTTTGGCTTTGAAATGAGTATAAAGAAAGTAGGAGGATACAGAAAAGGGTTTGCTGTCAGTTGCCTCAGACAGCTGAGTCTCAGTTAGAAAAAGAAGGTGAGGTTTAGAGGAGAGGTGGTGCTCAACAGAGCGAAAGTTAGAGGAAAGGCCGCGAATGTTGCAGAAATGAAGAAGAAGAGAGTCAGACAGTGGTTCCAGGCACCTCGAGTCGTCACCGGGAGAGGGGCGGATGGTTAATAATGACATAAGTACTGATTGCTAGGCAGAGAGAGAGAGAAATAACAGTTTTGATGCTCCACCTTAATTCCTTTCGCAGGTGCAGCTGGTGGGTGCAGTATAGCCATGCAGATCAGCTGGTCGTCCCTGTCGCATGCTGCCATCCCTTCTCTTCTGCCTCGTCGTCATTATTTACTATAATTTGCATTACATGATTTTACACGTAGGCACAGTTACACCACAACTGTCACACCTACACCGTGTATTACATACATCACGCTACATAACAATTAGTAGTTAATGTAAATGTAGCGAACTTTTCGCTCAGTTTGACCCGAGTACAGGATTTTTCACCGTCGTCACAGAGTTTTTTCCCTCAAGCTTGCTTTTATTAACATAAATACGAGTTTTTTTTTTTTCGCTCTGGCGACTATGACTTTCTCCGGTAGCAGGATAGCACACACACCACAGTGTGAATCTTGTGTGACTGAGTAGGATTTATATGTATGTATGTTGAAATTTTTTTTCCTGGAAATAAAATTTCAACTTTTGATGGGGTGTAATGTTACGAGTCGGCTCGTGACATCATTTGGTAGGAAACCGCGAACTCTAGTGGAATCCCAGTGTTATCGTTCAGTTAACCGCTCACCCAGTCGGGAGTGTTTTCAAAACAATTTTTCACTGTCATAAATGATCGTCTTTGTGCGAGACGTTAGCACTTCTGCTGAGCGATTTATTTTGGGCGTGTTTCGCTCATTCTAGCCATTAGTAATGCGGCCACAGCACTCCCCTCTTTCCCACGATTTAGTCTGTCAAGGTTTGAGCGCCGCGGAAGTAGGTTGTGTGTGGTAGCGTCCTTCATCAACGACACCTAGTTCCCACCGCAGCCGTATTCCCACTAGCTGTGATTGGCGAGAGACAGCAAGTGCAGTGTCCTTCCAATAACGACGCCCAGTCATCCGCTTTGTCCACTTTTCTGACCAGTATTTTCTTTTTGTTTTCCTAGGCTTAAGAGTTTAGCTTTTAAGTGAGCGAGTGAGTGCGATCTCTTTATTTGAATTCACTTTGAAATGTAACGTTAAATTTATTCCTTTGTAATCAATAAATTTAACAGTTCTTTTTCTCGAGCTTAATGTAATGTAAACTCGTGTTTCATTTCTCCATACTAAGCTTATTTCCCTTATAGCTCCTAGCTTGCATAAACGCTTTGCTAATCATAACTGGTACTTAGGCCAGTCTTTTTGTATTAAGCTTAAAATCCGTTGTGCCATCTAGGAGTTAATGCATCAGCAAGAATCTGTTATTATTAATAGTATTAGTTATTGATTGTCAGGGGTGAAGTCACTTTCTCCAGAGGCCAACAGTACTAATAAACAGCATTTGTGAGTAATTACTCTCTGCTGTGTACTGTTGAGAAAGTTTATAAATTCTCGTCCTGAGAGAATCGGCGAAGCAAGCCAGCATAAAGTAATCACTGCTTTTTTTTTTTTTTTTTTTTAGCGCAAGACAATTCATTGTCCCTCTCTTCAGTATTATGTGAAAATTATCTTTTAATATTTCATGTTCTTAAAAACCCCGTGACAAAGCGATTTTATTCAGCTTGGGTGAAACTTATCAAACTGGAAGACTTAGACTAACGTTCACTGTCCCCTTTTACACGACAGGTCCTGTCCTGGTCGAATGAAATCGAGTGAAGTTAATGAAAAGTAAAAGGCGTCACGATACTGAAAGGCCCTGGTTAAGGTGACTGGGGAGGGACTCAACCTTGCTGTTTCATTTTTAACCCTTGCAGTACGGTGGAGTATTTTCTAGTCTAACTCTTGAACAAATAATTTAATGTAGAATAGAAAAGGCCTGTCGCAGTCGTGGGATTAATGACTTCTCCAGTGAAACAGAAAAAAAATAGTTTCCTCAGCTTTCACTTGCCGTGTACCTCTAAACATCAACCCTGTGCAGTTGTGTTCCATACAGCTCCAAAACTAAGAAACAATTCTATATCTGTAGCCTTCATTTTAAGACCAACCCACACCACAGTTCTTGAAAATGTCAGTTAACAAGGTGAGTCAAGAAGAAATTAAAACTACCTGGTGCTGTACAGGAAATTACATTGGTAATGAGCAGAGCTAAATATGCTGGCAACATTGAGCAAGTCTAGAGATGTGACTTTCTCTGTTAGTATTTTCACTTCTATCAAGGAGGCTATATGACTACTTTTTTTATTCAAGTTAAAGCGAGATATTGGTCAAGAGGAACATCAGGCTGACCTATTAATAGTCACGAAAACTGTCTGTACGCTCAGCATGTGTGACTGAATATAATGCATGGAGATTTAACTATTAGACCTTGTAAATGATGAACCCAGATGAATATTTTTTGCGATCACTAGAAACTCATTAACGTACGATATTTTTCATTTGTTGTCTATAAATAGGCGAATAACAGAGACAAAACATCTGGTGGAATATAACACAAATTATCCGAAAACTTTAAAGCTGGAGTATCGCTCAGAGCTTCAGGGGATGTACGAGCATGTGATTCAGGTTGACACGGTTTGAGGTAAGGATCCGTGGATTTTTAGGAGCACCGAAACTGTCGACGCCAATTTATTTCGACCTCTTTCTGACGAATATGGCTCTTATTCAACGCTTCCCCAAGTTCATGACCAGTCTCATCTTCTAGTGTGTGCTGCAGAACCACAGGTAGCTTTTTCATAATGTCTTTGAGTCAAGCCTGGAGTGACATTCAAACCATTTCCCACACCTTCATTTTATTTTGGATATTCAATATATATATATATATATATATATATATATATATATATATATATATATATATATATATATATATATATATATATATATGTGTGTGTGTGTGTGTGTGTGTGTGTGTGTGTGTGTGTGCATACACTGGTCACAAACACACAATTTGCTAAATTTAAAGGGAAACTCGTCACAGTTCGAAGAGTCTCTCTTAGGCTTAACAAAGCCGTTTAAAAATAACAAGGTTGCCAAAATCCCAAAGGAACACAAGATGGTTTCGACACAGCTGAAACACACTGATATCTTAGTGCAAATTGCCATGATGATTGACGGACACAGAAAATCTTAGGGTCTCAAAATCTGTGTTTATATGGTTTGACTTTTGATTCCGCAGTTCCCCTTAAAAGGCTTAATCAAAAAATGAAACAAAGTTGACTGAAACTATTGGGCCAGGTTTGAAGCAAATTGTTGGAGAAATGAAGGAAAGGTGTAAAGTAAGGGACAAGAAAGAAATGAGGAAAATACAGCAGTTTTCTACACTTTGGTTTTGAGTTGGAAACGTAAAAACAAGGTCTCGTAACGAAATGATAAATAGTAGTTTGACTGTGGTGTTAATTAAGAATTTCATCTGTAGTGATGTTTCCATCCTCTACCCAAGCATCTTCAAAGTTCTTCAGTAGATTATTCCCTTCTATAAGATGACATCTTTTCATGATACTGTAACTTCTTGCTTCCGTCATACACCTCTGTTCACTCTGCAAGAGAATTCAAATCAGATGAAGTGAGTAAAGTAAATAGCAATATTGAAAATTAGTAGGAGAATAATTGAGGGATTAAGCGAAGATGAGGATTATGGCCTCCCCCTCCCCCCCCCCCGAGGTAAAGAAACTATTGTGCAGTGGCTGATCCCAACCCAAAACAGTTTTTAGGAAGAATTACAGGAAACCATTTGACCTCTCACTCAATGTAAACCACCTGAAGGCAGGAATATATCAAGTGAGTAGATGGTAGGCACCCATACTTACTATATTTGTCTGGTACTAAGAAGAGTAAAATACGACGTAAAATCGTCCGCCCTGAAGGTTAGAACGTGCAATTCGGCGCTCCATGCAAAGTACTTCCCTTGAGGAACCTAACATTTCCATTCAGCGGTGATGTCATTTTGTCCTCAACATCCTGTATACAATATTTCAGAATGACAACTCGTTATTTTTTTTGGAAGGGAAAATGTTGCTAAAATTTTTGCATTATCTCCTATATAATAGACATGGAAACTTTGACCAGATTATGGTGGAATTTGGCTTCTTCACGGCCAAATCTCAGTAATTAAGGTCTTAGGGCTGAAATGGGTAACAGTTTTATAAAGAATAAATCTCGTGAAAATTTGTTCAGCACATACTTTCGATACTTAATGAAGATAATCTCAGTATGACGGACCCAAGCTTGTCATAAAATTTCTTTGCATACCAGTAATATTGTGCTGCACTTAAATGCAATGGAAAAAATCTATGTAAATCTTATATAGCTGATAAGTACTCATAAGAGGAGTAGTAAGACAACCTTTGTTCTTTTCAGCATGAGGTCGATGTTTGTTGTCTGTTTTTACTACTACCTGGTAATTTTATTCAGCTTTTGAGAGCAGCGTAGTAGTGAATGGGTTAGTAAAGTCTACAGGGAACTCTTCTGGCTTGGACAGTTTCTCCTGGCGTAGAGAAAACTAATAACAGCTAAGACAAAGTAAAGTTGGCGTACCTAGGCAGGAGGACTCATTTATCTCGAAATACTCTGCAGTTTCCCTTCTTTTTCTTTAATAATAATAAAAGCCATGCTGTACGGTTATTTGGCTGAAAGGATGGATCAGAAGAAAATTTAACCGTTCAAACTATAATTGTGGCCGATTTGAACATAGAATGACCTTCACCTTCATTTGATCCTATAATTATAAGCTTTCACTGTTGAAATTTTATTGGGGTCACGCCTTGCTCTTCTCAGCGTAGTTTATTCAAGGTATCTTTGACCACGACAGGACTGTAATGCTGAAGTTCGCAAGCCTTACATGAGGAAACTATATCAGTGAGTCCCTACATTGGCCTCCTGGTGTTGCTGAATGCGGGGAGTGGTTGATATTCTTTCCCCTGATAGCAGGTTCCTCAATTGCACTTGAGTAGAGTGGGGGTATATCAGTGCACCCTCACTTCTTGCACCTCCTCTTCCTCCGCACCACCCCCGGCCAACTAATGATATGTTTCTAATTTAAAAAGAAAAAAAAAATCAAAGCTCCATGTTTGGAAGGCTCCGTAGTTTCAGTCCCTACGTCATGACAACAAAAAATAACTGAAACATTAAAATCAAATATGGGCGTCCCTACAGATGGTTAACACACACACACACACACACACACACACACACACACACACACACACACACACACACACACGCACACACACATCATTAGTCCATGTTCTTCGGAGTTTATTTCGGCTTCAGGTCATAGTGGTGTAAATTTTCTTAACACCTGTATGATATACGATGGGTGGCCCGATGTGATTTTGTATGGCGTTGACCAGGGGAAAAAAAAATCACTGAGAGCAATACCTTCGACCATCAGTTGATCTTAGGGCCGTATATTCGACATTCACCGGTGGCCTGGACCTTCAAAATTCACTCTCAAGACTGAATTACTTCATTCTTGGAAACTCTTAACCCATCCACAAACTTTGGCTCATTATCAGATTAAAATTGTGTTAGTTCATTTTGTTCAGTGAGCTTGAACGTTCATCATTCCTTGTGACCTTGAACGTTCATCTTTCCCTGTGACCTTGAACGTTCGTCTTTCCCTGTGACCCTGAACGTTCGTCTTTCCCTGTGACCCTGAACGTTCGTCTTTCCCTGTGACCCTGAACGTTCGTCTTTCCCTGTGACCCTGAACGTTCGTCTTTCCCTGTGACCTTGAACGTTCATCTTTCACTGTGACCTTGAACGTTCGTCTTTCCCTGTGACCCTGAACGTTCGTCTTTCCCTGTGACCTTGAACGCTCATTTTTTTTCCCTGTGACCTTGACCGCTGACAGTTCTTAATCGATTTTCTCTTCACTTGTTTCAACCCGATCCCTTCCGTAAAGTTTAGTCTACATCAGATAAAAAATGACTTTGCTGACTGAATTTGATCTTTAACCCATCTCTTTCAGGAGCAAAAGGTCACACTCTTGGATAATTATTAACTCTTCTGCCTGGTTGACCCAAATCAGATCTACACTGGTTTAGTTATTTTGTTCAAGCACAGACATATGTGGCGCACTTTGACCTTGCCCTATGACCTTTACCTTTGACTGATCTCAAAACTGAATCCCTTCGTTCTTCCCTAACCTTTAACTGTTTCACAAAGTTTGGTGTGAGTTAAAAACTATTTAGGCTGATCTTTATCCTTGACCTTGACCTTTGAGCTGTTCCCCTAAATAATACGTCTGTTGTACTCTTTGGCTGACCCTTAACCCTTTCACCAAATATGGCTATATCAGATGAACACCGAGGTATTTTGTTAACACTCACCTGGGTCAAACTATGAATTTTGCTGTGGCCATTGACTGATTGTTCTCTAAACTGAATCCCTTTGTTCTTCCCTCACCATAAAAAGTTTAAAATAAATTGGTGTGAACTGGTAAAAAATTACTTAAGTTGCCCTTGTCCTTTGACCTTCACCTTTGACCTAGTTTATAGAAATTAACAGCCAAATACCTTGTCCGACTCTCAACCCTTCCACCATGTTGAGCTAAAATCGGATGAAAATTGTTTGAATTATTTTGTTAAACACTCACACTGCTCGAAAAATGACCATACTCTGTGATCTTGGCCTTTTAATGACTGATCTACAAATTGAGCGACTCTTTCTTACCTTACCATCATTTGTTTTCAAGAATTCAGATGAAATTCGTAAATAAAATTCATTAAGTTGATTTTACTTGGTTGACGTTTGACCGAGCCGTTACTTTGACATTTGACCGATTGTTTTCAGAACAATAGGTTTTCTCAAGAAGTAACCCCTAGCCCTTCTATCAAATATGGGTAAGGTAGGTTAAAATCTGTTTGAGTTTTGTTCACACCCCCGTCCCCCACCCCTGCCCACCACAAACATACCGCTAAGAACATAATACCCGCTCTAGCACCGCGAGAAGCGATGGGGGGGGGGGGCAATCTAACAGTGCCTAGACTTAGAAGGCTGTTGTGTGACGTCTGTTGATACAGAGAAAATTAATCACATGTAACAGTTGTATACTATTCAGATGTGAGCATAAATGTGACAGCCGCACAGCATCTGCGTAACAGCACTCCTTCAGCAGAACAGAACAGCACCAATGATGATGCTGTTTTACCCCACCCTTTGTTTACCCTTTCGCTGGTCTGCATCCACGGGGATATAAATTCAGGTCAAATGCAGACTGTTTTTTCTGTTGATAATTTGAGCACGCCAACGATTAATCGATACTGTTTTGAACTCTGTGACTGCTGAACCTTGCATTAGCTGAACCAGATACCGTTGTAGTAGCCCATAAATAAAGCAATATGCGTCCACAGAAGGCGAACAGCGTATATCAAAGTGGCACCTGCCAGTTTAAATCCTGCGAAACTAAATACACTGATAGCATACTCTTTTCTGTCCGTAAATCTACACGAAGTGATGATCCAGACCTTCATTTAGCAGTATAGATAGGCCTAGATAATAATAATACAAATGACGAAATGAGATGATGCTTCTGAACTCTTATCGCTTAAATTTTTACTGCTGATTGCCCATAATGCTATATATTGTTAGTCCTCGTTATAAGCAGCAATATTGGCTGTTATTTGAGAAAGCAAGCATATTAAAGTTGCATTGCTATCTATTTAAGGTGATTTTCCTGTTTTACCAAATTTGCTGCACACTAGACTTTGAATGGAAGAAGTTACAATAATTTGGAACACAACACTTATGTTTAATGAAGATAGTGAAGAATGCCTGTACTTTTTATCATCAGCAGTACGGACGAAAAAAAGGTGGAGACCAGGAACTAAGTAGAAAGTTATAATGGGGAAGTAGATAACAAATGGTGGTGTATGGTGGGAAGCTGGCATCGTCACTACATAGACTGTAATGCATGAAGGCCCTCTTGTAGGCCTCACAGGATGCATTGTCAGGCATGAGGGAGATATTTGGACAGAAATATTAGAAGTTCTCATATTGTTAACTGTTTATTTTTCATGTTCCAGTATTATGCTGTCGTTAAATGTGGGAGGAAGACAGTCCGTTCCCTGAGACCCAGCAGTTTTCTTGTGTATCACGTGTCTCCATTTCGCTTCTTCAGTATTGTAATCCATCGTTCATAGTGTGTCATTCAGGACTGGTGTGATGTAATTAGCTGGGATGTTTTACCGCACCACAGAGGCAGTCAAATACAATGTCCCTCTGTCACTCACTGAGTTACTGTATCTTTTTGAAGGAAAGGGTCCAGGTCATCTGAGGGTGTGTTAAGAAACCGATTTTTGCGCAGCAATATGCCACCTGAACTTGATTTCAGGAATGGGTGAAACCCCAAGAGCTACCATCCACGGGGGAAGAAGCCACCAGGGACCCCGGTGAGGGTCATTAGACATAGCCGTAGTATTTTACTCAGGAACACGAAATTTTTGCACAGTGGTGATACTTCAAAATGACCAGATTTTAGGTACAGAGGAACTCTCAAAGCCCACCTACCCACGGGAGGGGGCAGTCCTCGGTCATTCACGACAATACGAGTCATAGTTTTTACGATAAATAAATTGTACAAGTACAACGTAGACCTTCACTTGGACAAGGTTTCACGTAGTATGGAACTCTCCAACTTCCCCAGGGGGTGGTCCTGGGGGACAGTGGGGATGGGTAATGACATAGTATTTTTTCTTTTTTACCTAGGAACACCAGATTCTGCACAGTGGTCGACTTCCACCAGAACCAGGTATCTGGCAGAGTTGGACCTCGACGGCAGTCCCCATGGGGAAGGACGGCTCCTGGGGGTCCCGGCCAGCAAAATTTTGCACGATAGTAGTGACTGACTTGGACCAGGTTTTAAGCAGGAAGGAATCCCCCCATCCACCCTTCACAGGGAGTCTCTGATGAAGGAGGTAAGACCAGCATGCACTGCCGTTTTTTGAACATAAGAAACAAAAATTTTCACAGTGATGGACCTCCACATAGATCAGATTTCAGCTAGGGTAGTACCTTTGCAAATAATTATTTTTTCTCCCTAGATTAATGAAGAGGAAGATACGGCAGTCAATGGTGTCCTACCCCAGACATGATCAAACTCGACTTCTTTCGGACAGAAGCCCACCGTCACCACCTGCTTAAGGATGTGTGTCGTGAGCTTCCAGGGTACGGAATGATACATGTGTCTGGCAGGTTGAGATTCCCAAACAAGTTTTCAACACACACCAAAAACTGACGGGCAAGGAGAGGAGAGTGCTGCTTCTTCCCAAGTCTGTATTTCTGCAAGAGCAGAATATCCTTCTCTGAGAAACTTTTCCTGACCTACTGTTTTGCTTTTGCACAAAAAACGAAGAATCTCATTTGCAGGAAAAGCAAGAAACACGGGAGGATTGTGCACTCTGCCTACTATATTACGAGATAGAATTGAAGGTAATAGTATATCTGAATCCCGCCCAAGAACTTTATTTTTCTAGAAACGGTTCCTATCACACCCACAGAGAGGAACAGTGGAAACAAGTTACTTACGTTTATTTCCACTTTTTTTTATCAGAGAATACTGCTTACCTTAGGCTACATCAGGTCAAACTTAGGACAACGAAGTTGGTGTCATGTTGAAAGATCAAGGCGGACATTTATTGGCTCCGAAATATCATAAGATTCGTAGAAAGCTAATGCCGTCATGGAGGACGTCAGTAACCATTTAGAGAATCATATCACCCGTCTGAGCTACAGGTCAGGGTCGGACATGATAATTAGAGCCCAGTAAATATTGCACAGGAGATGGGGAAAATGTGATAATGTTAAAGGCAGAGGGAAGGAGAATGCCCAGTTTAGCTAGTGCGAATCATCATCATCATCATCATCATCATCCGGACTCTATTGTCAGTCCAAAGATGGTTTGAGGTACTGTAGATCCAGAAACAAAGTACAAAGTGAGGGGCCTGTCAACAGGGAAGAATTCTGCAGTCATCCACATCACTCAACCCCGCGGAATCCTGGCTCCACTCTACAGATTTTGATGCAAGTAGTTTCAGGAAGTTGAAGTCTTTACACCTGTTTTTAGCCCCCACCAGTCACTGCTATACCTGCTTAGAGGAGACTTTTCAGACGCTAGCAGTTAGATATAGTCTTCAATAAGTCCATCAGTACCCGAGGGCTTCCCCAAGTTTTAAGAAATATTTCGGAGACAACACGAATAAGCTGACCTAAAAACGTCACCGTACTGAAGAAGTTAACTTAACCGGTAGTACATGGGTAATTGTTTTATGTAATCGTTCATATATGCCTGTGGCTGATTTGAAAAGAAAGAGAAGACACTCGCACTGCAGATTCTTTTACGCGTGTTTTTCCTGTAAAATATTAAAACAGTTCTCGTACAGGCAAATCAGTTGTTTTGCTGTTGTTGCTTAACCCAGGTCAGTCTATCTGTTCATATTCATTGATTATAGGTAAGCAACTGTTTCTGTAGGCACGTCCTACAGGCAAAGAACAGCGTATAATCCGTGTAGGAGTCCATTACCCCCATTGTGGTAAACAGTTCCTCATCAGGGTCTGACCAGGTGCAATGAGATATGGGGATGTTTGGCTCCCGCGTGGACGCCGCAGCTGCTCCCACGTATTGGCTCCCATTCAGTGCTAGTTACACACGAGCGCAGGCATACATGGAACAAAATTATTCACACAGTAACTCACTTTTACACACGGGCGCAGGTGTACATATAACAATATTACACACACGGCCTCATTTCTACACATGGATGCAGGTAAACATGGAATTATGGAGTGCAGTTACGGCCACAATAGTTCACTTGTACACATGCATTAATAAACCCATAATCCCTTGAATCTGGTGACGCATATTCCAGTTTGTTCTTTCCTTCTGCAGATCATTTTGTACAGCTTAGGGCGAAGTTTTCAGTCTGGAGAAATTAGATATAAAACCTTCATTAACTCCTTCTCTGCTAAAGAACAGTCAAGATTGACTAAAATCATATGGTAGCAGCAACTATATACAATACTACTACTACTACTACTACAACTACTACTACTACTACTACCAATAATAATAATAATAGTAATATAATAATCATAATGGGACAGAAGGGGTAATGTAATGTTGCGGACTATTCTTAGGTCCATTTCATCTCTGGCTGAGGTGATATTATGGCAGGTCTTCCTCAGCTTTCATCTTCCGTATTACACTTAACTCCTCTCTTGGTCACGTTTCCTCTCACTTTATTCCAGCCATCGCCAGACAATTTTACTCAGCTGAAATTGAGTCACAAGTGCTTAGATGTGCACTATTAACCCTCTCATTTTGGGGACAACTCCAGTGTCCCAGTCCAGCTGATGCCAGACGATTTTGTCCATCAGAAGTGAACATAGAAGCCTGGGAATGTTGACATCCTCTGTTGTATTTTGATGCAAGCAGAGTCGATATTAACATCCCCGGTACGGTGACTTTTTTTTTTTTTTTTTTTTTTTTAGCTTTGTCTATTTCTGCTACCTCAAAGGTTTCCTTTTTTTTTTTTTTCTCTCTCTCTCTCTCTCTCTCTCTCTCTCTCTCTCTCTAAGCTCATGGGAAACCTCTTGCAACGGAGGGATTATTTACCCTCTTCCATTAACTTCTTCACTACAAAATATCTTCCCAAATTTGTATATAAACTCCATGTTGTAGCAAGAGTAAAAAATAAACAACTCCTGCGGGTTAAGACAGTAATAATGTATACCTAAAATGCAAGGGAATATTAACATGTATTAGCCATAAAATTCGCAAAAGGAATAAGTGTTATAAAGTCTGGTATGACGACAGTAACAAGTGTACAGAAGAGAAGAATCATCTGCACCGTTTTCTTTGTTTTAGCAGACAATTTGATGAAGTTTAAGTGCAATACATGACGTTTTTTTTTTTTAATTTTCGGTTCTTCCTACCATGAAGGGATACTGTTTTGGCTACGAAAGATTTTACGGCCTGAAATGTTCATAGATAATCCTCATGATACCTTCACAATGGAACCTTCCTAAGTAGAATTAAAAAGTTTGGTGCCATCAAGAATAAATCAGTACAAAGTCTTCACCGGATCAAGGGGGTTAAGAAAGTACCCTAACTCTGAAATGGCAGGTCAAAATAGTATATATCCCCTCCACGTCCACAAGTTTTTTTAAATCTAAATAAAACAGTCGGCAGGGATTAAATATTAAATAAGATGTACCATCATGCTGAATGAGTTCATTCCTAACCTGTCCATAACCTGTTTATTACACCTGGTTTTTGCAACTGTATTTGACAGCATTCTTTTCCTGATTACGTGCAGGTAATCACATGCACAAGTATATGCGGTTGTTCATTAGTACAATGATAGTACAACAGAGTAACATACAAATGGCCTATATAAAGTACACATACAAATAATACGGCCAATAATCCCTCCAATACGAGCACGTAAATTCTGTATTATTCCTGCTGTTGCTGGATATGTTATTCAATCAGGGAGAGCCATCTAGTAGTAAAAGGATAAATGAAAGCTACATCTAACATCAAAAGGTTGAAAAACTACCTCTAAGCTAAAGGAAATCGTTAAATGGTGTTACAAGTCAGACAGAGAGGATGCCCTCGTAATGAAAATGTTAAGGAATATATCAACCTTTTCAACCCAAGGACTTTTTTATATGAATATATATATATTTTTTTTAGATGAGCCATTGCCGTTTAGGACACTGGTTCTCTAACTGGGAACCATGGCCCCCAAGGGGGCTATGGCTGACTTGTGTAAACAGTAAGTCAGAGTGTGTCTGCCTTACACCCGGGTGGGGTTGGGGGTCAAGTGTTTAAAGAATGTTGTCTTGCTCCCTCTCGCTCCAGCATATACTTGCTATGTTTAGACACCGCTGGACTAATGAGCAGGCAAGAAAAATATGGCTCAGTGGCAACACTTTGTATGCAGTATGCAGGAGAGAACTTGCCGAGCAAACCATGAATAAAGTCCTATTCGCTTCTATGGATGGGATTCTTCAAACAGACTTTGAACTATGCACAGGGTACAAGTGTGTCTCCTTCGCTCCATGTTGTAACTTCCCTCTCGGCGGCGACACCAGTTGGCGCCCGCAGATTACGTTTGTGAGAAATATCTACTGCATTCTGTACTGTACTCTAGTGTTACTGGCGAGATATTTGATTGATATTAGTATTGTGGAACTGACATATATTTTTTTTCTATCAGTCTCTCTATCTACCATCCTAAAGATATGTTAAGATACATAGTTCTGTAGTTTATGTATTCCTTCACTCTGTCTTCCCATTCACTGGTGGTCTCCCTATCACACCTCCACCTTTGACATTGTTTACACATATTCTCTTTGTAATCTCATTTCTGTTCATTTTCTCATTCATTCATCTGTTTTTCTCTCCGACAAGGAGAGTATGTTTTCATCCTTGTTTGTTTGTTTGTTTGTTTGTTTGTTTTTTAGCAGAATTACTCAAAAGCTAAAAGAGACATTTGGACTAAATTTGGTGAGTAGATAACCCTTGTCCTAGGGAACAATCGACTAACTTTGGGAACCGATCCGGATATTATTACAGATTCTGGATCTGGGAAACACTTTTTGCGAAACCCAAATCAATGATGAGAAAATCTAACCCAGTATGAAGAGTGGTTTGGAAATTACGTTGACCTTGTTGGAGAGATGCGCTCCACTGAGTGCCCCTCTAGTTTATTAGCATTAGCCACTTGCATGAAAAAAAAAAAAAAAAAATACAGCATTGATGTAAAATATATGACGAAATTGAACCAATTCACTTTCCCCAAACGATTATAATTAATTAAAATCAGTGCTGAAAAAAAAAAAAATCACGGTGCGTTGAATTTAAATCAAACAGCTTTCACCAAACCCGATATCAGCGCACATTTAGTAGCTCTGGTTTGAAATTTATGACAAACAACGCGAAATTTTAATGCAGGGTAGAGTCAGTTACAAATTTAAAACAGTATTTGTTTTTTGCTACTTTCTTATAATTGTCGTTGCTATGGGATGATTATGCATTCATAAGTGGTATCTTATGTGTCTTTTGTTGCGTTTGACACCTTCTTGCCTATGATTTTGCATCAACATTTACTGTTTCCTGTCAAAATTTGTGACACTGTGAAAATGGTACGGTAATGATTAAATATGAGTATTCAGAGTGTAATGCTGGATCTAGCAATTTCACACGATATTTCACATTGCGTTCTTACAGTGTAACCAAGATTTCACATAATCTTTGCTAAAGTACAGGCGACGACGGAATCCGGCTGCCACACGCGGAGAATTCAGAGAATTTAATAGTTATCATCATCCCAGACGAATTTTGCTTCAGTTGCACTAGTGGTAACATCTACATTATTATTTGGAAAGTTTCTTTAATTAAACTTATTCTAACTTACTAGAAATAACGAACAAATGAATGCAGTATTGTTTGGAAAAAAAAAAAAGTACTGAAAACGAGTGACTTCATACTGTATAAAATGTAATTTACTCGGGTGTAGTTAAAATAAAAATCATGCTAGTTTGGTGAAAGTTGTTTGACGCTGGTGATTTTTTTTTCCCGACATTGATTTTAAAAGAGATACAAGGTAGGGCAGTGGATGTTGGAGTGGCCGTAGTGAGAGAGGGCAGTGTTTGGAAACTCCCTGTACTATTGTTTGCAGATGATACTGTGTTGTTGAGTGAAGACGAAGGGGAGCTGCAAGGCTTGGTGGATGAGTTGGGAGAGTGTGTAAGAAACGGAATCTAAAGGTGAATGTAGGGAAGAGTAAAGTGATGGTCTCTGTGAGAGGTGAAGTCAGTGAATGTACAGTGAGATTGGATGGGGAGGAAATGGAGAATGTGAGTGCGTTTAAGTTCTTGGGTAGTGTGATGAGTAAGGATGGAAGTTTAGAGAGTGAAGTGCTTGAAAGGGTACAGCAGGGAAGAAAGGTTGCTGGTTCGTTGAAAGCAGTGATAAAATACAGGGAAGTAAACATGGAAGTGAAAAAGCTACTACATAACAGTATTGTGATACCTACTCTAACGTATGGAAGTGAAGCTTGGACCTGTTGGAGGGACAGAAGTCAAGAGTGAGACCCGTGGAAATGAGTTATATGAAAGGAGCATGTGGAGTCACATGGAAAGACAGACTGACAAATGAGGAAATGTAGGAGTGTTGTTGTGTGGATGTGGATGTGATAGGAAGGTTAGGAGAAACACATTAAGGTGGTTTGGCCATGTGGAGAGGATGGAGAGTGGGAGACTGACGAGGAAAGTGTATGTGAGTGAGGTGGAGGGGGGGAGCGGGAGGGGGAGACCAAGGATGAGATGGAGGAATTGATTGAAGAGGTATATGAGAGGGGGGGTGAGCTGGGAGCAGGGCAGGGAAATGACGGGGGACAGAGCGATATGGAGGGGATATGTTTGTAGGCACCCCTTACGGGACTGAGGCGTCTGGCAATAGACAGACAGATTTCAAATCAGTGTAGTTAATCAATTCATAATGGTGCAAGTGGCCACATAATTTTGAACTTTATTATTCGCTGTTTATATATATATATATATATATATATATATATATATATATATATATATATATATATAAATTATAGATTTGCGATGGCTACCAGTCTTGCTTCGAAGCGGAAGTACAATGATGAATACATTAACTACGGACTTACATCATTCCTCGCTGATGGCATTGGTAAACTTCACCGTGTGCTGTTTCAAAGAGCTGTGGAATGATTCTATGAGGCTTAGTAAGCTGAAGCATCATCTGACGGCAATCCACACTCAGTATGTGGAGAAGACCCAAATTTATCCAAGAGCCATGAACAGAGCTCGGAAAAACAGAGATTGGATGGGAGTGGTGCTTTCTAGCAACAGAACTCTAGTGTAGCAGAGGCATCATATGAGGTTTCCCTTGAAACGCCAAGGAAAAAAAAGGTCAACATGATTTGTGAAAATTAAGCCATGTGCTGTAAAGATGGTCAAACGGGTTCTTATAGAGTCAAGTGCAAATAAGATTCAGCAGATTTCCTTGTCAAACGACACAGTGAAAAAGAAAATTAGCAAAATGTCAGCGGAACAAGTGATACAGGAAATGAAATCGTCTCCAACTGGTATGCTCGCAGTACAGTTGGATGAGTCAAAGGATATGTGTTGTTATGCACAGCTGCTAGTGTTTGTTTGGTATGTATTCATGCTTAACTTTAAAGATGAATATCTGCTCTGTAAACAGCTAGAAACTACTGCAGAAGCTTTAGATGTGATGGAGAATTTGGCTTGTTTCTTCACAGCTAATGGAATAGCCTGGGATAAATGTTGTAGAGTCTTTACTGCTGGGGCTCCGGCGATGCTGGGATCAAAATCGCGGCTAAGGAAGTATGTCAAGGAAGTAGCTACGAATGCGAAGTGGTTCACTTAATGATCCAGCGTTTTGCACTGGCGTCAAAAACCCTCCTTGATGCTTTGTAAGATCCTTGAGACAGTGGTATAATGTGTCAACTTTGTGAAAACAGGAGATATGATCTCTCGCCTTTTTCAGGAATTCCACGATGACGTGGATTCAGGGTATGAATCCCTCCTCTTTTACTCAGAAGTGTGATGGCTTTCCAAGGGCAACGTTGTGAACAGAGTATCTGACCTTCGGAGAGAACTTTAATTATTCCTGGAAATGAAAGGGAAGGTTGATCTATTAAGTCTCTTTAACCAGGCGTTGTGGGAGTCGCGTCCTACATACCTGGCCGATTCTTTTGAGCAGCTGAACTGGCTGAATCTGAAGCTACAAGGCAAGGAATAAAATGTAATTCACCTCATGGACTGTATGCGTGCATTTCTTGCTAAACTCCAGAACTGGCAAAGGAAAGTGACTGCAGAAAACGTTGTCATGTTTGAGAATCTTTCAACTGTTCTTGACGAGATTGAAGAGGATCAACCTACTCGACCCATCACTCAAAACTGAAATAATTCAGCACTTGAATTCCTCGGAATGTGAACTCAAAAGATACTTCCCAGAATCCAAAGAGGAAGAAGGGAAGAAACCTCAGACTGTGTTCTGGTGCTCCATATGTCAGCCACATCCAAAAGTTAGTGAAATCGCACTTAGAGTCCTCTTGCCATTTTCCACTTATTTAGGTGAATCTGGTTGCTCCACCCTTCAGCAGATAAAAAAGCAAAAGCCGAAACCGGTTGGATTTGGACCCAAATATGAGATGTGCGTTGTCAGTGACGCCTCAAATCAGTCGACTGACTGAAAGCAAACAGTGTCATCCATCCCATTGATATATAACAAAATATGCATTCTGACTGATAGTTGTTAGCATTAAAATAAATGGAGAGCACCAAAACATTTTTTTTTTCATCATTATTTGTGAGGGACTTGAGAGAAAACCGAAGGGGGGCCATGAGGATGTAAAGATCCCCATAAGTGGGGAATGAAGTGAAAAGGTTTGAGAAACACTAGTTGAGGAGATATTAACCTAACTGGACGGGTTAGATATGGCCATATTTTATCCTGTCATAAGTGCTACGCAAAGCCGCTCAGTAAAGCAGTCTGTTGACAACCTGATTAAAGTGAAAAACACGTCATTGAAGTTGCTGTTGTTGCTGATCAACCTCAGCCTGTCTGGCCGAGCATACGAGTACTCATCAACTACAGGCAAGTAATCGCTTCTGCCGTCTCATGCAGTAGATCGATTGGTCTCTTGCGGTTGACATCGCCGCGCGACAGCGAATCTTCTGGATGTACGCCTCATTTGTGTCTCTTCTCCCAGTTAACAATGGCACAATTGCAGGCTCAACAAAACCCCGTTATCTGGTTATATGGTCTCTATTCAACGTTGTAAATGGTTTTTGGGTTCCAGGAAACCATTTGGCTTGTCACTCACTGCAGAGCCACCTGAAATGGAAAGGAGAGTAATGAAAAATGAAAGGAAGGAAAGGGTGAAGAAGGAGGAGAGGAGAGCAGACAGAGATACAATGATAAAGGAGATGGAAGAAGTAGGCAGTACTATGTTAGGCAAATGGATGATTGTTGTCACCACCTACTACCACGTTATCGAAGTGAAATGATTAAATACACGGGATTTTCTTACACACTAGAGGAAGCAGATATCTTGTCATAAGTATGAAGTCTAAAAGACTTGGTTTGTGCACACCGTCATACACGCACAGTTCCAGACTCGAATAACATTTTGATACACAGCTATAAGGACACACACTCTACAAAGACCAATAAGGAGGGTTATACACACTCTAGTTATACACATCCTTGTCCCTGGCTGGAGGAAGCTCGTAGCCAGGGTTTCACACCGCACATAGACCTTTTCAGTCTGGTGACACATTACTTATTTTATTCCTCCTATCTTCAGATTTTTTTTCAGGTTGAATCCCTTAGTAGAAAAGAGATTAACGAAGGGTGAATCTAACCCTGCCAGTTTCAAAAATCTTAAAGTTCAATATAAGCCATAAAATTCGTCACTATGTCAGAGGAGTTGACTTCTTCAAGTAGATAATGACTAATTAAATTTATATCAAGCTATGACAAGACAATTTTATTTTAATCTAACGAAAAACTTTTGTAAACAAGCCCGTATTTTCTTCTGTTAAGGGAGCTCCCAAATACCTATTCCTATGCGATTTGTTTTGTTAATTACACCTTACTGTTCTAATCTGTGCTATACAATTCCTTCAGTCATCGCTATACTCTGTATATATAACCTACAAAAGGATATTAACCTCCGTATCCAATAATAAATCGCTAAGGAAGAGGTGTCAGGGATCCTCCTTACCCAGAAGAGAATACGGGCCTATATCTACCATAACCTAACAAGTTGTAAAAGAATCTCGTATGCAGAAAAAAATGATTGTCTAGTTATAGTAAGAATGAAATAGAAAAGACGCTATCACAGAGACGTAGTGAAGGTTGCGGTTCTAAGGTTTGCCGGACCACATGAGTAGCAAGTCTGGTGCTTTTTTTTTTTTTTTTTTTTTTTAATAACAGAACGGAGGAAGGAAAAACAAATGAGTAAAAAAAGATAATCCATACACCAGATTACTGGTGTCCTCTGTTCATAAAATATCTGTAACAGTTAGACTTAAACAGTTGTGGGTTGAAGTTTGGAGGGAAACAACTCTGGGAAAGCGAGTTCCAGAGAGATGCAGTTCGGGGAATGAAAGAATTCTGATAGGCAGAAGTTCTGCAATATGGCTGAGTGACATTCCAGTCATGAGCGCTACCAGATGCCCGTGTAGTACGAGGGAAGGCATGGAGAGGTGGCTACATGGACGCAACTTCGTCTGAGCATTTGCCAAAAAAATATCTGTAAAATAATGCAAGGGAGGCAACATTCCTTCTTACTTGCAGGGGAGGTAGTTTATGTGTAATGGCAGGGTTGTTAATGATTCTAACAGCTTTATTCTGAATTTTGTCTAGTTGTTTTAATGCAACCTCTCCACAACCATTCCACAAGGGTGAGAAATATTCAAGCTGAGAACGCACATGACTCTTATAAATTATAGCTAACTGCTCATCGGCGAAGAAGTTACGGACTCGGTACAATAATCCAAGTTTCTTTGAGGCGGTTTTAGCAAGTGATCTGACATGAGAGGTCCAGCTGAAGGCATTGTTAAGTGAGACGCTAAGAATTTCAATACTTTTGGAGATAGGAATATTAGTAGCACTGAAGGTAATGTACGAATCTGGCAATATCTGTCTATTAGTAAACTGTATATATTTAGTTTTACTAGCATTAAAAGAGACAAGGTTGTTTTGTCCCCATTCACTGATTGTAGATAGATCTTGATTTATGGAGATGGCTGTACTGAGTTGAAAGGTAGAGATATTAGACTTTGTAAATGGATGTCTGAGTGTGAATGAACTATGTAGTGTTGAGTCATCTGCATATGAGTGAATGGGATTGTGGGTGACAGATAAGAGATCATTAATATGAACCAGGAACAGGGTTGGCGCCAGAACTGATCCCCGCGGCACGCCAGCGTTAATTGAGTGGAAATTGGAATATACATCATCTACTTTTACTCTTATTTTCCTGTCACTAAGATAAGAAGAAATCAAAGGAACAAAAGACGTTAGTCCATAGCAAGGGAGTTTGGACAGCAGGGAACGGTGCCATACTCTGTCGAAAGCTTTAGAGATATCAAGAGCTACTGCATGAGTTTCTCCAAAAAGATCAATTGATTGATGGATGGTATGAGTTAAGAGATTGAGTATGTCAATGGTGGACTTTCATGGCGAAAACCATATTGTCTATCACTAATTAAGTTGTTGGATTCAAGATGTTTAACAATGTGCATATTAATTAAAGTTTCATATACCTTACTAAGAGAAGATGTGACACCTATTGGTCTGTAATTGGAGGGGTCAGACGAACTTCCTTTCTTCGGAACTGGGTGGATATTGGCTTCTTTCCATGAATTTGGGAATAAAGAATACGTATGCATAGTCTGAATAATTTAGCTAGAACAGAGGCAAGTTCAGGGGAACACTTTTTCAAAACAATTGGCGGAATTCCATCTTGGCCTGGAGCTTTGTTGGTAGGTAAATTGTCTAGGATGGATTTTACGTATCGTCTGTATTTTAAGTGGGGCAATTTCAGGAGAATCAAGTTCCAGTACTGGGACATTCTGGTTGGTATCGTCTATGGTAGAGTTTCTGCAAAGGTACTGGCAAAGATATCTGCTTTCCCACGTGGGTCATTTGTAACGTTGCCATCTGAAGATTTTAGTGGGGGAATGGAAGATGACTTGTTAAAGTTATTATTGAAAGAATTAAGAGTTGACCAGAATATTCTAGTCATTAGGGTTGTTAAGTAGTTTTGATGCTTGCTTTTGAAGAGAGTTTGATTTAGATAGATTTAATACAGCTTTTGCATGATTTCTAGCAATTTTAAATTGGGAGAGCGATTCAGATGTTTTTTATTTTAAGTAAGAGTTATATGCTAATGACTTTTGGGCTGTTGCTCTGGCACAGTTGCCATCAAACCATTTTGGAGAGTTCGACCTGTTAGTGAACTGTTGACTTGGTATGAATAAATCCATACCAGCTAGTATTAAGTCGCAAATGTGGGACTGGGTAGAATTGGGATCACTAGTGAAGAAAGACTGCCATGGAACATCAGCAAGATAATTTCTAAATCCATCCCAGTCTGCCCTATCCAAGTGCCATCGGGTCACCCTGACAGGTTCAGAACGGGGAGGTGTGGGAGGGTTAACTAATGAGGCTTTGATGAGATTATGGTCAGAGGATCCAAGTGGTGACAGTACCTCTATCCTGTATTGATCTGGATTATTTGTCAAGAATAAATCCAAGAGATGGGCATTATGGTCAGGATTATCAGGTATTCTGGTTGGTTGCTTTACCAGCTGGGTGAGATTAAACGATTCCGCAAACAGCTCGCACTCTAGACCAGCATCATCAGTCCGGGCAGAATGCAATAACCATTCAACATTGTGTATGTTAAAATCACCTAAAATGGTAATTTCGGTGCCAAGGGCAAGGTCAAGGTTACCCAACTGAGTGGATATGGAATCAAATACACTGGGTTCCGAAGAAGCACTGAGGGAACGATAAACTACACAGATATATTTGGTAATGTTCTGACAGTTTAATTTATATAATGAGTAATCAAAAATGGATGAAGTGAAGTTAAAATAGTGTCAACTGCATACTAGGATTTGCTATAACAACAGGTGTCGCCCTAAACAGTCTAACATAACTTTGAACTACCCCACTAACTCCTCTGGCACGGTGACTTGTTTTTATACCTTCTTTTTGCTACCTTCAGACGATTTTATTCAACTTAAGGTAGCCCTTTTGTAGTGAAAGTGTTAATGTGGGTTATCTCTGAATTTTCCACTTCAAAAATTATCTCGACAGCTGAAGAAATGGACAATAAAAACCACATAACCATTAAAGGGGTTAAACTCATCATTCACAGGCTGCTTTTATAATCCAGTGGTATCTGCAAAAATAAAATCAATTAAGCAACATGGGAAATATTGTAGTACCTTTTGTTTAGCGATTTATTACACCTTATTCAGTCTCTTAATCTCCTTCTAATGTTGAAATAGTTTGCTTCTGTATGCAATCAACGTTCATGTGAAGTACAGATATACTAAATATATTTCAGAGTGTGTACAAATATGCGGCTCTTTCTCTGCTGGCCTCCCATCTCGAGATATTGGAGCGAAAACAAGGTACAACATCCAGCTCATTATTCTTGCAGTCTTACTCCTCTTGGGTCATCAAGCTGAGATATAGTTTTTACTTTTTTTATTTTTTTTAATGATCCACTTTTGAGCTTTATATTCAGGTAATCACTTTGCTACAGGTCGTAAGGTATCAACATGAGCGTGAACTTGATGTGTGTGTGTGTGTGCGTGTGTGTGTGTGTGTGTGTGTGTGTGTGTGTGTGTGTGTGTGTGTGTGTGTGTGTGTGTGTGTGTGTGTGTGTGTGTGTGAGAGAGAGAGAGAGAGAGAGAGAGAGAGAGAGGTATGCCTGACTGGATATAGTTGGGTAGTGAAACTTGTCTTATACCTCACCTAAATGGAAATTGTAGAACACCAACTTACAGATTTTGTAAGTGATTATGAAACACAATAAGACAGTGTAGATGGTGAAATTTGCTGGCTACTGTTAACTCTCAGAATCACTGGACTCACTTGGATGAATACAAATCGTTTGGCGTTTGCTGAATTAGAGTACTAGAGTTCTTCTGGCTCTAAGAGGGTTCGTGGTGACAGCATTAACAACCTTTTAACTCAGTCTCAGATGATTCCTAATATTTGACGTTATAAAAGAATACAATTACTGAAGCAGTCTGGATGGTGAGACTATTCGTTTGAGAACTAAATATCATTGCAGCAAAATCACGTTAAGAAACAGAAAACAGGCACTTCAGTGTGTTACAACTGAGCTAACAGCCCAGACAGTACTGGAAGCTACCACACTAGAGGGGTGCAGAACATCAGCTTAGGCCCCGACGCAGTCGCTGGTTGTATGACACCAAATTACTAAGATATCATCGTCATCATTATCAACATCATCATCATCATCATCGTGACTTTTATTCCCACCCAATAAGGCTATATAGTAGGATCCAAAGACATGAAAAGAGAAAGTGTGGAAGTGGGAGGACTAGCAAGAGTATGCCTACATCGATAAATCAAGTCTCTGGACTCCTGTCTCCACCTCACTAGCAAAATCACCAGTCATCATTATGGCCTTATTTCCCCCTAAGGATGAGATGAGGCAGGATTCACAAACAACGTAGAAGAAAAGAGAATGTGGGAGAATTCTCAAACCTATAGCTGGTGAAATGGGCCACAAAATCATTCACAAGTCACTCAAGCTACCGGAACCCACGCTTAACATCAGAGTGAAATCTGTCTATCTATCTATTGCCAGACGCCTCAATCCCGTTCGTGGTGGCCACAAACAAATCGCCTCCACGTCGCCCTGTCCCCCGCCATTTCACTGCCCCCCTCCCAACTCACACACCCCTCTCTCATATACCTCTCCACCCCATCCCTCCATGTCATCCTCGGCCTCCCCTTCCCTCTTCCCCCCTCCACCTCACTCACATACACTCTCTTCGTCAGTTTTTCACCCTCCATCCTCTCCACATGGCCAAATAATAATAATAATAATAATAATAATAATAATAATAATAATAATAATAATCTATCTATCTATCTATTGCCAGACGCCTCAATCCCGTTAGGGGTGGCCACAAACAAATCGCCTCCAAGTCGCCCTGTCCCCCGCCATCTCACTGCACTGCTCCCAACTCAC
>NC_137013.1:4074980-4117480 GCF_032717465.1 Coenobita brevimanus
CATGACTCTTTTCTGTTTGAGTGTGACTTAAGTTAGCATCCTTCCTTCTAAAATTTGGCAGTGAAGGACAAAAGAACTACCTCCCATAACCATCCGATGATCAGAAGAATAGCAGGCGATTTTATTCAGCAGAGAACGAGTCTAAACGCCTCAGAGGGTTGATACTACGTCCCGGTTACCACTAAGCTTCTGCCTACGTTTCGATAAGTTTCGTATCTCTCTCTCTCTCTCTCTCTCTCTTTCTCGTCTGGGAGGTAAATAGTCAGTTTTGCAAGTTTCAGGCAATGTCACTGTGGGGTTCAGGGCCATCCAGTCCTCTGAGATGGAGGCTTCCTAATGGTAGCGTAGACGTCAAATGGGTGAGGAATATGCTTAAAAAAAATCTTGTCCCCTCATAAACCTAATTTCTCTCATGGACCTAATTCACCCATGGACATTTTGTGTCCTGTAGGCATAATTTTCCCTTTAATCACATTTTTAATTAACTTCTGCTCTCCTTGGACCTGACGAGATGTAAGTCCCTCGACCCCTCCTTTTATGTTTACTTCGGCGTATTACACATTAAAATTCTTTGTCCCCCCCCCCACACACAATGTTTTTTAAGAGAATATTAATGGTGAGTATGGAAAATAGACTGCTAAAATAAGTGGCGAAGCAAAATCCTCTCTGACGGCAAGAAAAAGGCTGTCATGCAGAACTGTAGTGTTGGTGGCATAGCAGGCTTCGTAGCACCATTCAAACGAGTAATTTTGCCTGTACACTCACCAACAAAAGTCCTGTCACCTCTCCTGCTTCTCTCTCCCTGGACTTTGAAAATGAGTCTCGTAATTCTAAGGTAAAAAACAGTTATTATTTTATTTGACCATACATAGATCAGCGTCATCAGTGTCATTTGCATCGGATTCAAGACTAATGGAGAGAAAGGCTAGAAAGGTGATATGACACTAGTTGCCGATAGTACATTAATATCTTTGTTATTAATTATTATTATTATTATTATTATTATTATTATTATTATTATTATTATTATCATCATCATCATCATCATCATCATTATTATCATTATCATTATTATTATTATTGATTCTACGCTGAGTGACAAGCTAAATGGTTTCCTGTAGACCAGGAAACCATTTACTAAGCTGGGTGGTAATCATATAACCAAATTATGGCGTCTGATGGTTTATTGTGTAATTAAGGCGCTCCAGTCGGATTGAGCCATGTTTATATCCAAGGGATGGTTGGGGTTTATTGGTCAAGTAATGCTACTCAGGGATGAGTGAGGCTGGTCATTCTCATATTAAATGTCAGGACCAACTTGCCTAGCCCGGGGCTCCTACGCTCCTCATGGGGCAACACAAGATTAGGTGGTGATGATGATGATGGTGATTATTATTATTATTATCATTATTATTATTATTATTATTATTATTATTATTATTATTATTATTATTATTATCATTATTATTATTATTCATCCCACTTTCATATCTACATAGGGTCGTAGTCAAAGAAATTTCGGAGACTTCGTAGCGCATTATCCTGAGCTATTTCCGCTGCACTTTACGGCTGAATGTTCTCTTGTATGCTCTCATGCACTCTATATAATTAATCAACATGAAAAAGCGTACCAGAGAATTTTAATGTGTAACTAGCAAAACAAACTCCCAGTGAAGAGGTGCCACGAACGCCTTTTGTACCCCATCAGATATAGTCCATAGGTTGCATCATGAACGTTCAAGGGAATGATAATGTGCAAGATAAATCACTAAGAAAGAGGAGCTACGAACTGACCTGACCTAGTGAGAATACGAATGTCAGGGCCCGTACTGTAGGTGGCTTATGAGACGTATTACATAATTATACGTATTACATAATGATTTTCTGTTCAGTGCTTCTCTAACACATAAGACTTGGAACGAGGCCATAGAGTGTGACCTCAGGGATAAACAACTGAACAGGGAGGTTGCTAGAGATCGAGCAGCGTGGAGAGCCGCCATTAGGTGACCAAGGCCGACGTATTTTCAAGAATACAGAAGTCCTTCCCACCGAACGATCGAATAAAGTAGTGTACAACTCACTTTCATCACATCCCCCCCGCCCCATCCCCCACCCCACACACACAAGGAGAGAATTCTATTATTATTAGAGGCAGTATATTTCTAGTAATGACATATTTTGCTTCAGTAACATACAAAAGGATGAAAAAGATATAATAAGCAAAATAAACGCTGTGAAAAAACATGTTCGAAATCCCGATGATGCTACAGTCCATCCACATTAACTTGGCCCATTTTTTTTTTTTTTTTCAGTTTATTTCACGTAGTTCAGGGACACAAAATGACAATGCTGTGGCTCTACAACATTTCTGGAGCTCTTCTTCGTGACTAGTATCATATTCTTGTTTTGATCCATTACTATAACTCAGCGCTGAAGGATAGGTGGCAATTTTAGGCCAAGTCAAAGTGAAAAGGATATAGAATTACAGCCAATAGTGTCACGGAAAGGCAGAGGTGGTACAGTACCAAGGGAGAATTTTGTCCATATTCTCGCCAGGTAAAACAAGCTCCCTAGGACCTCTTCCTTAGCGATTTTTTTTTTTTTGGGGGGGAGGGGGTTATGTGACTGGTGGATATCATTCTGTAAATCGTTCATAAGGAGTAATATTGATGTTAGACAAATCCTAACAAAAAACAAGATGATAGCATGCAAAATAAATCGCTTAGGAAGATGCGTTAGGGAGCTTCCTCAACGAGCAACGCTACGAATGAGGCATTCTTTTTTAAATGCAAAGAAGAAAGAACCAAAGGCCAGGACCCTGCATAATTGTTCCTTCCAGTAAAAAACAAAAACAAAATAACACAGAGCCAAAATTAAGATCCTATCATTTCGAGATGCCTGGACAGACTGTGTTTGAATGACTGGAGGTCATCAGCAGTAGGAAATACAATCAGAAGGAGACAGTTCCAGAGTTCACCTGTTGCATACATGAAGGACTGGGAGTAACGGTTAACTCATGCATTAAAGAATTAGAGAGAAAAGGGGAGAGAATTTGTTGCTAGACGGGTGCTAGGTACCCGCCATAGTGGTGGAGGGATGCAAGCAGATAGTTCAGAGGAGCAGTGACCACTGAAATAGAGATTAAAAAAAAAAAGAGAGAGATAAAGATACAACAGTATGGCGAAGAGAGGAAGGTTGAAGGGAGCCAATAAGAGAAGGCGAGTTATTAAGATGAAAAGCCTTTGGCTCCATCTTGTTGAGAAGAGCTGTATGTGGGGGGTCTCCTCACACGTGAGAGTTGTACTCTACACAGGGGCGAATACAAGCCGTGTATAAAGTCAACAAATGTGCAGAGGTAAAGAAGGCACAGAGTCGGCTTAGCACACCTAATCTCTTGGAAGCAGATTCTACAAGAGAGGTAACAGGATCTTTCCGAGAAATAGCACGAGAGAATGAAACCCCAGGTATGTTCAAAGATGATGTGAGATTGACTTGGATATTGTTAAAAATCAGAGGATACTCCTACGGAGCATTTTGTCAGGCTGAAAGATGTAAGAACTTAGTTTTTTGATGCATCAAAAACAACAAGATTACTTTTACCCTAATCAGAGATATGAGCCAAGACAGACATTAGGTGTGCCATAGCTTCATTCCTTGTTTGTTGAAGTAACTGCTGAGATGGGCGCAGCAGGAAGCGAATAGAAAGATGAAGGGTGGAGTTATCAGCGTAAGAGTAGATAGGATTACATGTACTGTACAGCTTAGGTAATTGACGAATAAAAGGAAGAGAGATGGTGATAGGACAGAGTCCTGAGGAACACCACAACTGAGAGCTATAGGAGATGAGCGGTGGCCGTCTAACACAGCAACTATAGAACGACCAGAAGGGAAGCAAGAGATGAGGGCTCAGATAGAAAGATAGAAACCATAGGAGGGCAGTTTGGAAATTAAAGATTTATCGCAGACTTGATCGAAACCATTTGAGATGTCAAGTGCAATGACAAAGCTGTCGCCAAAATCCTGCAAGAGGGATGACCAGAAGTCTGAAAGGTATGTGAGAAGATCGCCGGTGGAGCATCCCTGACGGAACCCATACTGACGATTGGAAAGAAGGTTGTGATAGGAAAGATGCTTTATTTATTTATTTTTGTTAAGAACAGACTCGACAACTTTTGAAACACAGGCTATTAAAGCAGTTGGGCGATAGTCAGAGGGATGGGAATGATCGCCCTTCTTTGGGACAAACTGAATGAGAGCAAAAGTCCAGGAAGAAAAAAAGGTACTAAGTTCACAGGCAGAGGCGAAAGAGTTTACCTAGGCAGGGTGTAAGCACAGAAGCACAGTTCTTGAGGACAAAAAAAGGGACCCCATCTGGCCCATATGGCTTGTTAGTATAAGACCAGTGATGGCAGAAAATGCTGTACATCAACTGAAGAAATTTTTGTCTCAGCCATGAGGAAGTTAGAGGGTGGGAAGTGATGGAGGAACAGCACCGGAATCGTCTAAAGCAGAATTGGAGGAGAAAGTCCGAGCGAAGAGTACTGCTTCATTAGTAGAATAAACAGCTACACAGCCATCAGAAGGGAAAAGAGGAAGGAAGGATGATGTGGTAAATTTATTAGAAAGGATTTTAACAAAATGCCCGAAGGAGCGGAAAGAATTTGAGTTGGAGAGTTCAGAGCATTTAGTATGAATGAAATTAATTTTTAGCAGAGCGAAGAACAGACTTAGCATGAGACAAAGATATGTCGTTACGCACATTATATATATATATATATATATATATATATATATATATATATATATATATATATATATATATATATATATATATATATATATAGATAGATAGATAGATAGATAGATAGATATATATATATATATATATATATATATATATATATATATATATATATATATAAACAAGAGCCACATTTGGCTATGAACTGAGTATAGAAAAAGTAGGAGGATACAGAGAAGGGTTTACTATCAGCTGCCTCAGACAGTTGAGACTCAGTGAGGAAGAGAAGGTGAGGTTTGGAGGAGAAGAGGTGGTGCTCAACACAGAAAGTTAGAGGAAAGGCCGCGAATGTTGCAGACGTGAAGAAGTGAGTCAGACAATGGTTTCAGGCATCTCGCTTGGTAGCCATGGGGAAAGGGGCTCATGGTGGGGGCTTTGATGGTCCCCTCTCCACTGGGGACTCCGAGGCTTTGTGTAAAGATGTCATTTTTTTGTTCTGTTTCTTTTAGATCTTGAATTGGAAATGTTTTATGTAATATGCATGTAGTTTGATGTTGACAATTAGAGGAGAGCATGTTGGACTACTCTGTGTTACTGAGACACTGACGAAATTCAGCAAAGGGGGATGGTCAGTAGCTAGTCCCGAGGGCTAATGAAACGGGAGCTCCAGTTCCCCCTGTCATCAGCTTTCCATATCCTTTGGGAGCGCCTCCCTGCTCGACTGGTGCTACAGTCTTGATAAGATCTCACATCCCCTCTGCACTCCTTCATGTTTCTTGAAAGTGGGGAAGCAAAAAAAAAAAAAAAAAAAGTTACTAGGAATATCAGCTATTGGCACACAGTTCTTGCGCTTTTAACGGAATTTGTGCTGCTCGCCTTGCCCCGATTTACTTTTGAATAATTGATCTACATGGCGACTATGCACGACGAGTACTTTTTTTTTTTAGTGTTTATATCCACCTGATGAGAGAGAGAGAGAGAGAGAGAGAGAGAGAGAGAGAGAGAGAGAGAGAGAGAGAGAGAGAGAGAATTCAGGTGACTTTTAATGAGGTGGTGGAAGGGGGTTTGGGGCGAGGATGGGGAGGGGAGACGGTGGAGGGAAGGGAGTGGGGTAAGGCCATGGGTGAGGCTGGCTGATGTGGGAGAAGAGGGAAGGGGGAAAATACTTTGGAAGGGAATAGAGGAAGGTATATATAAGAGGAGGAAGTAGAAAAGTGTATTGTAAGTATGAGGATTTTTTTCAGTTCACTGGGAAATGAAGAAAGAGAGACTGACAAGGGCCCGTGTTTTTGTTGGATCAAGGAAGCTCAGTAACATATTTTCCTAAGCGATTTATTTTCTCTCCTACACCTCACTGTCCTATTTTGTGTTATATAAACTCTTCCAATATCGCCATAGTCTGCATAAATTACGTAGAAAAGGATATTTGCCAGCCATATCCAAGAATAAGTCTCTATGGAAGAGGTGTTAGGGAACCTCCTTACCTGGCGAGACTATGGGCCTAGAAGTTTATGAAAGTGAGATGGAAGGAAAAAGGGGAGGGGAAGACTGAGGATGAAATGGGGAGGAGAGGTAAATGAGAAGGATGGTGTGAGCTGGTGAGGGGAAAGCCTGACAGTGGTAGACGGGATGACGTGGATGCGATTCGTTTGTGTCCACCCCTTCTGCGATTCAGGCGTCTAGGTGTGATAGATTGATAGAGAGATAGACTGATACATAGATACACAGATAAAACAATTCTCAACAAATATGGATGGATAAATAAACATGGCTGACTCCCTTTTTCACTCGTTGGATGCACTTTCTAACACTGCAGACGATTATTATTCACTTAAATTAAAAATAAAATAAATAAAAGAAAAATCGTTTCAGTCTTATGCTGCTTGGGGAGCACTCAGGTAACATATAAAAGCAGTAATAGAAATAGTAGTAGTAGTAGTAGTAGTAGTAGTAGTGATGCAAGAGTGGATGTCAGTGCTCGAGGTTTCTGGACACGTGGGCAGAGGGCGTTCTTCGACATCAGGATATTCGATCCCATGGCAGCATGTCATCGTGAACTGTCTCTCGAAGCTGCACACAGGAGGAATGAACAAGAAAAAAATAGAAATTATCAAGAAAGGATCCAACATGTGGATCACGGTCGATTCACTCCCCTTGTGTTCACGACATCAGGTGGGATGGGTGCAGAGGCAGTGAGATTCTATTCGAGACTGGCAGAGGTTCTTTCTGAGAAGAAACGTCAACCGCAGAGTTCTGTTATGGCCTGGATGAGATGTCGACTGTCATTCTCCCTCGTGAGGTCTGCTCTGCTATGTCTCAGGGGCACAAGATCATCAGCCCTCAGGCCTGTCTCTCTGGCGGGTATGGATTACGAAGCTACAGTGGTCGAGAGTCGCATAGACCAGCGACTTCAATAGTTTAATGTCTTTATTTACACTGTAATAATTATGAATAAAAAAATAAAATAATAATAGTAATAGTAGTTGGTTGGTAACCACAGCCGTTGGCGTGCTTGGGGCCAACGGATTGTAATATGAGGGTTAGTGTTAACCTTCACATTACAACTCCAAATGGTGAACTGTATTAGCAAGGTTGGTTTTCGATCTTCGCAGTATAATTCACAAATGGATGGAGGTGATTAAAAAAAAAAAAAGTAGTAGTAGTAGTAGTAGTAGTAGCAGTAGAAGTAGCAGCACCACCAGGTTAATCTTTACGTGAATCAAGTTGGCTACAGGCCGAAAATGCCCTTCTTCCACAGTCCACCAGCCTCCTTTTAGGGTACAGGAAGGGGACTGAGAGATGCTTATACAACCAGACAGACCAATCGTCAGGTCATATAAGTGTCACCACCTGAAGGCGTTCCTCTCAAGCAACTATCATACTCAAGCTAACACGGCATGAGTTTATTCAGTTAAGAGAAAACCTAGCAGTCAAGACGGTTAGCAGAGAGAAAGGTGTTGGAGAGGAACGCCTTCACGTGGCGACACCAATAAGGCTTTGCTTTCGTCTCATTAACTCTCCTCCTCTTACTGACTCCCTTCAACCTCTGTCTCTTCGCCGCACTGTTGCATATTTATCTCTTTTCTATCTCTGCTTTAATGGTCACTGCTCCTCTGAACTGTCTGCATGCATTTCTCCATCTCTACGACGGGCGCGTAGCACCCGTCTAGCCTCAAACTCCCATCCCTTTTCTGTCCAACTCTCTAATGCAAGAGTTAACCGTTACTCCCAGTCCTTCATTTATGCAACACGTCAACTCTGGAACTGTCTCCCTCTGTCTGTATTTCCTGCTGCCTATGATTTCCAGTCTTTCAAACGCAGTGTGTCCAGGCATCTCGAAATGATCGGTCTTGAATTTGGCTCTCTATTGTATTTTGTTTTTCTTTTGGAGGGAACTGTTATTGCGGGCTCATGGCCTTTGGTTCCTTCTTCCTCGCATAAAAAAAAAAAAATTACAAAAACGTCTCTCAACTCCCTCCCTATCCTTCAAAGGATAATGGACTGCAGGAAAAGGGCAACTTAAGCTTGCAGTCCACTTGGTTCGCGTTTTACACAGGCTTGAAGTCACAACAACAACAACAATATGTTATTGTTGCTAAAGGTCACCGTTTGAGATGGAAAGATGACAAATTTAGGTCAGATTTAGTTCCTCGGGGTCACCTGGCTTGCTCCTATCTTCATAATACCGTCTGGCTTTTTTCTATGCACCCAACTCTGGGCATAGGCCTAACATAACGTTCCCTGTGGCCCAATAACTCACCTACCTACTGTATCTTACACCTCCACATGTCACTACTTCGGCGCTAAAACCTACCATCTAAAACGAACATGTGAAAGGGTTTTCTCATACAGGGCTGACGTATTGGTATTAGCGGGGATGTTTTTTATATGTCGGTGTATTTTAAATTAGATCTGAATAGTCTGTTTTAAGAAAATTCAAATCTTTAAAACTATTGCCTTCCCCAGCCGGGATTCGAACCTGCGTCCACCGCAACAGCAGACAACCCTTCAACCTCTTTGTCCACAGCGTCTCCAAAACTGTTGCAATAGAATACACGGCCGAACTGACAATCGGAAAAGAACTGGAGCAAAAAAAATGAAGTTGGGCATTTTACCGAAGTTCTGTATAACATGAGAAATAAGAAATAGTTAACCGTCCCATGGCAGAAGAAACATTAGTGTTCCTTGCCAGCAAACTTCAATCAGTTTTATCCAGCTGCAAATATCTGTTAATGCTATTTATCCAGTTGATTTGTTTTCATCTGATAAAGATCCCAAGTTCATTTCAGCGAAGACAGTTGGGTGGATCTCACTATACTCTTTTCGTTTAACTTATCCTAGAGCTTCCGTGTCATCATTGTGAATGCTGAGTTGCAACAATAGATCAACATTTGAATATGGTGTTAATCACTAAGAAGTGCTGTGGAAAGGATGTATAGCCACAGTATTATCTTTTTTCTGCCTCTAAGATTCCTGAAATAATCTGAAATACAAAATCGGGGCCAAAGTGACAGAACTATAGTAACCAAAGGCAATAATTCCTACCCCATAAATAAGGCGCATAGACTTTCATGCAACCACGACTTAGTAATTAGCTTGTGGGATTAGCTCAGTTCCGTCAGATGAAAACAGACCAAGTAATACTAACGCTCTAAAGTTTAGAACAAATTCTTGTATTTTGTCTCGGCTAATTCGAAATGACCATATTCAATTCAACGTAGACGAAGGAGCCCGAGAGTGTACAAATATATAAATAAATAAAAACCACTTGGTGCGTGTGCATGGGGTTAGGGAAGGCAGTCTCCCCACAAACAGTAAGAAGACCAATAACTAAGAAAAGTTTCGGAAAGGAACCACAGGAATATCAACGGCCACGGATTTTCACCTAATACTTAACTGCGTCTACTTACCCTCAGGACATGTTCATCTCTATCCTCCCTGACGCATCATATATAAAAGAGAATCGTCAATGAACAGCAAGATATATCGATCCTCTCTCAGCTTAAGAATATTATCCAGCAGTGGGACGAAATAATAAAAAGAGATGAGTTATTGCCAGCTGTACATTTAGAGTAAAAGTTGTCCTAATAATTTGCCAATTTAATTTTTAGTTTAACACTGCTACAGGTTAGCTAATGCAGTACATCGTAAACTGAGAGTGGTTTGGTGAGTTTCCCTGCCCACAGAAGAGGAGGAAATGGGCCTGAGGTGCCATAAGTATTAAACTGTGGCTTTGAAATAATAGGCGAACTTTTGTCCTGCCAGTGTAATGCAGGAAGTCCATAAGACTCCCAGTCTTTATTTCTAAGCTGAAATTAGGAAGCTTATGTAAAGCTGAAATAGTTCTCTTCTGTGTCAGTTTCATTACCGTTACCAAAGCAGCTCAAAAAAGAAGAAAAAGAAACATTCTGGCGTTTTCTTAACAATGAATTTTTTTGGGGGAAGGGGGTCATAGAATCTGTTAACGATTATATTATCTTGAAGACAATTTTATCGAACAGGAGGAGATAGATATAGCCTTCATGAACCCCTACAATACTAGAGTGTTTTCAGAAGCCGAAATAAATCGCCTGGCAATTGGAACAATGCATTAAAAAGAAGTCAGCCTATAGGGGAAGGTAATCGGCTACTGACAGTGGGAAAAATATGTTCAGCTGTTTATAAGCTGTTCTATATCTCAACATTTTTACTTGGAGGACTTTTTTTTCTTTTTTTTAATCCTAGTAACCACTCGGCGGTGTTTTCCAGCTTTGGGTGTTCCTGACGGTGAAGGATATCAAGGCTGTACAGTACCTAGCACGTCTAGTTCGAAGTATCTCCTCTAGGCTGAATAAATGTTCTTATCCTATAGGGATGGCTCTGAATCGATCTTGTCTTGACGAAGATTTTCCTCTTTTTACAGAGTACATTTGGCAGCACACTGGCAAAATAAGAGAGCCGTGCGGCACTGCATCCGTTCCATGGCACTGCTTCATAATTAACATCACAGTCTAGTGTAAATCTCTTCTAATACCACAGCATTAAGGGTAAAGAGATGGAAATTTTAGTCCAAATGCAAGTACATAGAAAATAGCATTATATTACAGTTTTCATCTTTTGTAACAGCTCAGCATTCAGGATGGAGAGATGGTGATTATATACCGGGTGAACATGGACCAAGAACAGCATTTTAGGTCAAAGTAATTGTTTTCTTCACTCATTGTAAAACTAAACACTAAAAAAACATTTTTTTTTTTTCCACAGACAGTATCGCTTGTTAATGTTCTTACTCTCTCTAAATGCCATCCACATCAGTTCCCATACGTGAAGCATTGGTTAGAAGCAGGCCAGTTCTCCTGTAATAGAAGTGTTCCTCCATCCTACCAATCAGCTGCCCTCCAGGACCCGCAAAACACTGACTGAACGTGTACATTTGGCTTCAATATTCTGATCGGTTCTCCTGCTCTTCTCTCTTTGAAAATCAGTATGGTAGACCTACAGCAAACGACGCATTTTGACATTCATCTGAGGCCAGATAAAATAAGCACTGTCGATTGCTACTTATTCACCACACTGATTTTCCAAGTGCATGGGGAGAATAACAGGAGAGCCGAAAGATTTTTGATGCCGACAGTACCATAGTAGAACTGCCCGCCTATGTTAGACGTGTCCAAATCGGCAGCTACAGTACATACAGTATATACATAGATCCGAAAGAGAGAGAGAGAGAGAGAGAGAGAGAGAGAGAGAGAGAGAGAATGGACTGGGATATAACCAAAGTCTGCCTAGGCGAATGAGCCACACTCCCATTAGCATACTATTCAAGCCCCCGCAATTCTGGCATCACCTGACAAAAAAAAAAAAAAAAAATTCATACTTACTTATCCAACTAAGTCATGCAGGAAAAAAATGGTAACGAAGAGGGGCCAAGGAGCCTCATACTCCGGCGATAAATACGACGATAAATACTCTTAGATTTTCTGTTCAGCCCAAGTAGGTCCATTTTTTTTTTTTTTTATACTTTCGGCTAACTCCATTTTGATTCAGCTGGAGTGGAATAATATATCGTGATGAGAGAGTTAGGAAACCAAATCTTCATTAACATTCACCAATATTTTGCCCCAGTAATTATAGTCTTTTTTTTCTCATTTACTCCAGAAGATGTTACTGAGTTTTATCCCTTCAATATGATTATTTTTCCTTATTACTTCAGACTTTTTATTTTTTCACAGAGATTTTCCGAACATGAGAGTAGATGCAGCCCTCATTAACCTCTTTTCTTATCGAGATCCTGTCCAAGCTGAATATGACCGTCTTAATATACAGACAGTAATACACAAAAACTCATTAATGGATTTAGAGTTAAGAAAGACGTCCTCTCGGTAGGGGGTTAAGTCAGTTTGGTTCATACATAATGCTCCACTTCCACATCACCGGGAGATTTCTTGTGTTTTTTTGGACAGTTCATTTAGTATTATCAGTATCTACCCTGCATCTTTTATTCATTTCCTTCTACAAAGCCACAAACACGTCCACGCCAGCCCACTGAGCTTTCCCTGCGACTCACAGGATACCGCCACGTGAGATTCTAGGGGAGTGCTATATACGGGCCTCCCTGTAATTCTCGTAAGCAAAGAAGAGTACATTTGTTAGTGGAGCGTCATGTCCATTTTAAGTATTATACAGTTACTTTTATTTGTTCTTTCTTGGCCAAGTTATCCAGGAATATCCCCATAGGTTGAATTAGCAGTTACGGCTTCAAAATACACAAGATAAATTACCTCTATTTTCTTTATTCTGGTGGTTCAGGTTCCTTAGCTCATTCGTAACATCCATGACTCTCTATCAGCTAAATATATTCGTCTGTTGTTGGTTAATATTGAAGACGAGCTGTCCCGACTGTGAGCTGGCAATGGTAATAGTATTAGCATGCTCACAATCCTATAACTCACGCTCAGCAAAATAAACTGACATCAGATAGATTACAATACTAGAGTTGTCCTGAGCATGAAAGCGTTTTAATGATACCAGTAGTAATTTTCTCAGGCCCTGTAAATCACGCTTAGTTAAAAAAAAAAAAAAAAATGCTTGAATTAGCTAGAATATAACCAAATTAGTTCGCCCCTGTGCATGTTAGAAACCTTGAAAATGCTTACTGAGAAATATGTCTGGTATAAGAGACAATAGGTGTCGAAAATAAAATAAAAGTGTTCATAATCAAATTCCAATATTTCACACATGTATATTATTGTGTTGGGGTGGAGTCTCTTGGTTTTCTTTCTTGATAAAAACAATTTCAGACATCAAAGGCGAAAGAGAAACCTACATGCACTGATTTTTATTTATTTATTTATTTACTTTGATGCAAATCAAGAGGAGGCAATGACCTGGTTGGAGAAGTTATCGTGCTACCAGAAAGGCCGTGAACTTGATCCCAGACTACGACAAAGAATGGATAAAGGAAACTCCACTGATCCGTCTCAAGATCCACAAGTGCAATTACATCCGTCCTGAATGCATCACCCCTATAATGTGTTCACCATGGATGATGGGAATTGAGCTGAAACAATAACATGTAAAGCTGGTGGAACATAAGAGCACTGGTGAGCCTCAGAGATCAGTCTTGCAATTGCACATGTCCAGAGTCGAACACATAAAAAAAAAAAAAAAAAAAAAAATCTTGTTGAGTGAGCTGCTACCTGAAGTAAATAAGTGCCTCGAATTTGAAATTATTGATTTTTGTCAGTCATAAAAGTAACAAGCGAAGACTTTCTAAAATCACAAATTAGGTGAAAGGATGAGAGAATGGGAATACGGTGTAGGTATATGTGCGGGAGTCAGTGAGAATGAGAGGGCAAGAGAGGGAGTATGTCTGATGATAAGCAAGAAGTGGAAGGAGAATATAAGAGAGTATGGAACAGTGGGTGCAAGGATTGTATGGGTGAGGATGAAAGTAAGTATACAAGCATGGGCGATTGTATGTGTGTATGCTCCAACAGAGGATCGAGTGGCAAGAGTGAAAGATGAGTTTTGGGCGAAAGTAGAAGCATGTATGGACAAGTTTGAGAGGAGCGAGAGAGTGCTGTTGATTGGAGACATGAATGGCAAAGTCGGGAATGTACGAGTGGATGGAGTGGTTGGTCAGTGGGGTGTGCCAGCGGAAGTAGATGGGAATGGCAGTGCTTTGGTGGACATCTGTGCTGGTAAGGGGTTGGCAATAGCCAACACCTACTTTCGTCACAAGATGATCCACCGGTATACATGGAGAGTAATAAGGAGGATGGATGGTGAACTTGTTGAACGAAAGGCAATGATAGACTACGTGTGTGTGGATGAGCGAATGAGAAGACAAGTGTTGGATGTAAGGGTGTGGAGAGGGTGGGGGAATGGAGTCTCGGACCATCACTTAGTGATGGCCAAGATAGAGCTGCAAAGAAAGTGGTTGAGGAGGCGAAGGGGAAAACAGGAGGAAGCAGCTCCTGTGAGAAGAGTGGAGAAATTGCAAGATAGTGAGAAGAGGACAGAGTATAAGAGCATAGTGGAAGAAAGATTGGGAAGGTATGAGCTAGAGCAGATGGAAGGGGTGGAAGACGTATGTAAGATATTCACGGAAGAGATAAGCGCAGCGTGTGAGGTGGTTTGTGGAGTGAGGAGGAGATGCAAGGGTGTGCAAGGGACAGCATGGTGGAATGATGAGGTGAAACGAGCTGTGGAACAAAAGAAGAAGGCATATGGTGAATGGTTGGCGAGTAGAGGTAGGGGAGAAGATGAGAGAGAGAAGAGAGAGGTATATGTGAGCAGGAGAAGGGAGGTTAAGAGACTGGTGAAGGAGAGTAAGAAGAAAGTGGATGAAGAGTTTGGGAGGAATCTGAGTGTGAAATGGAGGGAGAGTAAGAAATTGTTTTGGAAGGAGGTAAAGAAAGTAAGGATGTGTGAAAGGGGAAATAGTAGGGGAGTGAAAGATAGGAATAATAGATTGTTGGTGGAGAAGAGAGAGAAATTGAGGAGATGGAAGGAGCACTTTGAGGATTTGTTGAAGGTAGAGAGTGAGAGCAGTGTGAGTATAAGTGGTTGGGGAATGGCTGGGAGAAGAAGAGATGAGAGGAGGGAGGAAGAGATCAGTAGGTCGGAAGTAGTGGAAGCGATGAAGAAGATTAAGCTGGGAAAGGCCCCAGGAATTGATGGAGTGTGTGGTGAAATGCTTAGGTATGGGGGTGAGATTGTTGTGGAGTGGATATGGAAGTTGTGTAGATTGGCTTGGGAAGAGGGAAGGGTTCCAGAGGATTGGAAATCAGGTATAATTGTTCCTCTGTACAAAGGAAAAGGGGAGAGAGAAGTATGTGGTAACCATAGGGGTATTTGCCTTCTTAGTGTGACTGGTAAAATATATGGTAGAATACTCATTGATAGGGTTAGGCATATGACAGAGGAGCTAGTTGGAGAAGAACAAGGGGGATTTAGGAAGGGAAAAGGGTGTGTAGATCAGATATTTGTTCTAAGATGTTTAGTGGAGAAGTATCTAGAGAAGGGAAGGAAAGTGTACGCTGCCTTCATGGACTTGGAGAAAGCTTATGACAGAATAGATAGGAAAGGTATGTGGAAGGTATTAAGAATATATGGAGTGGAGGGGAAATTGTTGAGTGCTGTGAAGAGTATGTACGAGGGAGCTAGGGCTACGGTGCGAGTGGATGGAGAGCTGAGTGAGTTCTTTGATCTCAATGTGGGACTGAAACAGGGGTGTGTAATGTCTCCATGGCTGTTTAATATATATATGGATGGGGTCGTAAAGGAGGTACAAGGTAGGGCAGTGGATGTCGGGGTGGCCCTAATGAATGAGGGTGAGATTTGGAAGCTTCCGGTGTTGCTGTTTGCTGATGATACAGTATTGTTGAGTGAAGATGAATGGGAGTTGCAAGGTTTGGTGAATGAATTTGGGACAGTGTGTAGGAGGAGGAAGCTGAAAGTTAATGTAAACAAAAGTAAAGTTATGGTGTTTGAGAGGAATGAAGTCACAGAGTGTGCAGTGAGGTTGGATGGTGAGGATATGGAGAATGTGAGTGCATTCAAGTACTTGGGTAGTGTGATGAGTAAGGATGGAACTTTGGGGGATGAAGTACGTGAAAGGGTACAGCAGGGAAGGAAGGTTGTTGGCACACTGAAAGCAGTGATGAGAAATAGGGAGGTGAGTATGGAAGTTAAGAAGTCACTGCATGATGGTATTGTGATCCCTACCCTGACGTATGGAAGCGAGGCGTGGACCTTGCAAGAGGGGAACAAGTCAAGAGTGAGAGCAGTGGAAATGAGTTACTTGAGAGGAGCATGTGGAGTGACATGGAGGGACAGGTTGACGAATGAAGAAGTGAAGGAACGTTGTGGGGTAGATGTGGATGTGGTTGAAAAGATTAGGAGAAATACACTGAGGTGGTTTGGACATGTGGAGAGGATGGAGAATGAAAGACTGACTAAGAGGGTGTATGTAGGTGAGGTGGAGGGAGGGAGAGGGAGGGGTAGACCGAGGATGAGGTGGAGGGATGGAGTTGAGAGGTATATGAGGGAGGGGGGGGTGAGTTGGGGGGAGGGGAGTCGAATGGTGGGTGACAGGGTGACTTGGAGGCGTTTTGTCTGCGGCCACCCTTTGCGGGATTAGGGCGTCGGGCTATAGATAGATAGATAGACAAATTACGCTTTGCTATTTATCCTCCTGTGTATGGGATAAATCTAGTATTATTTTCCTGCTAACAGTAAATGATTTTATTCAAAGAAGAGTGAATTGTAGGACCCTGAGAGTGTCAATACTGTCATTATTACTGTCTGTGGTCAGTACAACTCAGGTATTGTATGGTACCTAACGCCAGACGGTTTTATTCAGCTGAGTGAGTCATAGGAGCCTGAGATTGTTAATGACCTTTACAATTCAAACAGATCTGGAAAAATCAGGTAACAGATTAAAAAGAGATTTGGTGTTTCGTCTCCTTAGCTCTTTGCCCTCCCCCACCCTTTTACGAGCGAGTGCACACACACACACACACACACACACACACACACACACACACACACACACACACACACACACACACACACACACTGAAAAAAAATCACAGAAAATAAAAGAAAATGTGGAGAACTGCAGTCAAGTAAGAACGAATATTTGAACAAAAACTTGAAACTGAAGGTCAATGGTCAAGGCCGAAGTTTCTCGAGTATTCTTGCTTTAATACTAAGGTTCACTGTTTTAACACATTCAGGCCGAGAACGTCTTTCCATTTTCCTTTAGTTACCGTCACACTACTTCATTCACCTTGTAAGAAACGCACAATGAAGGGGTCTGGGAAATCTCCGTCTGATCTTGTCATTTCGAAAAGACAATCATTTGCTAAATAATAATAATCAAGCTTTAGCAGGAAGTAAAAGAAAACGACTTCCTACATCTGGAGTGCTTAACACGTTTCGCCGTAAGTTAAGAAATATATATATCTCTTATGCTTGGATATATTCTGTACTGTTTCCCTTTCAATTATTGCTGCACCCAAAGGAGCGTCGGAAAACCGTGCTTGAGCATATCTGTATCACTAACTACTCACTCCCTCACTGAGTCACTGTAGCCTACTGTTTTCAAGGATAGTGTCCAGGTCTTAAGGGGGTGATAAAGAGTGAACACACACACACACACACACACACACACACACACACACACACACACACACAAAGAAATGCACAGCACAAGAGTACTAGTCGACCCTTAGTCTTGCTGGAAAAGTCGTGTATATGGCATAGAGGGTGCGGACAACATTTCATACATACTCGTACATAGTTTTATTCTCGCACATCCAGCTGAAAAGTACTAGTCCATTGTGTGTCTGAGTCATGCCGAAATAGCCATAAATATGATACAGGGACAGGGCACTTCGCTGAGCAGGTAGCTGTGGTGGGACGGACTGTGAACCAGGAGGGTGTCATCCAAATGTTTAACCTGTAAACAATTAATTCTTTCCCCTTAGGATACTGCAGGGATGGATGTGGCTATTGCTCAGTCCGACTAGCTTTCTCTCACATTCACTCGGTCAAAAACACTCAATTCCACACTCTCACTCACGTTTATACTCACACCTGCATCCTCTCACAGTTGCTCCCTCGCACTCCAACACAGACTGCCACACTCAGCAACTTTTGTACTCACACTAGCATTCTCTCACACTGACTCTTTCTCTCCAACACTCACTTTCACACTTTCACTCACTTTTTAACTCATACTCGTAGTGATACCTTCGCACCCTCACACCTTCACCACCAGTCTCACACATGACTCAGCCTCATATTCAGTCACAAACTTTCTTCTCATATTCTTGTTTCAAGACTCACTCTGTTACTCACTTATTTTCCCACATTCCCATAATCATTCACACTTTCACTCCTTTTTCCTCACTTTTAGTCTCACCCATTTTCTCACATTTATACATTTACCACATTCACTCACAGACACAGAAACTTTCACACCCTTTCACTTGCTCTAACTCATGCCAACAGTGATTTCTTCACTTATACAATCATTTACTCATGCCGTCTCACTCACAAACACGCACTCACCCTCTGACTCACACACACACATTCACTCTCACGCACTTTCACCCAACCTCACACACTCTGTCACAGTCTTTTCTATTCAAAATTGTGATCACATTCTCCCTTTTCCTAACACACTCGTTCAGCATATAACATACAATTTCTCACGTATGCTGTCACTCACACAGACACGGACATCTCCACAGTGGTTACCTTCAGTAATGCAGAAAATCCGGTTCGACGGTCAAAGATCTGGTAGTAAAACTCCAACAGCAAATAATCTTGCACTTTTCTAGTTGATCACCTCAGTATCATGCGTTTTTTTTTCGCATAAAAATTAGTTACTGTGTGCACCATTATTGTTGCAAAAATTGTTGTTGTAGCAAAAATCGACCAAAACTTCACATTTAACGGATTTCAAGGATTTGCGAGTATATATAAATTCTTCACCATGATGCCAGGAGTATGTACAAAAAAAAAAAAAAAAAAAAAAAAAAAAAAAAAATCAGCTTGATATCTCCATTGGTTCCCGAGATATGCGCATTCGTCATTTCATATATATATATATATATATATATATATATATATATATATATATATATATTGCGAGTCTGCCTGTGTGTGTGTGTGTGTGTGTGTGTGTGTGTGTGTGTGTGTAACAACCACGCTTAGTCCACAAAAACATTTCCCACCAGAGTTAATACAAACTCATGCTGAAACTTCACTATTTTTTGTTTGGCATCTGAATGCACAGCATTTATGCATCCACAGAACTGTCCCGTAAATAAACGGACTAATTGCCTCCGACGCTGGCCATACAACCAACTTAAATATTCTGACAAACATAAACTTGATTTGAGGTCACCGACCTGTTCGCCTACGCACGAAGATGCATTTCATACGATACAAGACACGCCTGAAGAACTGGAACAATGGTCACTGAATCTGGCACATGCTTTAAGTTGAATTCCTGATGAGTAGTGGATATTCTGTTTTAAGTTACTGGGGAAGTATTTGTCAAGTATCTTCTCTGAATTATAGGATAAACAAGTTGTGTTTTTCGCATTTCATCACCACTATTCACTCTTACTTGACTTTCAAGTGCTGTGGCAGGTATATAAGTAAAGACAAATATATACGCATTCAAACCTTTACATAGCTTATGGGAGTTGCATTTGCCCATGCTTGGAACTTTTTTTTTTTTTTTTTTTTTTTAACCTGAACATGGACAAAGTTTATGTAACTTCAACTGGAGTTCCAGGTATGTGAGAGCCACTTAATTTCCTGTGCCAACTGTTCAGCTGCACCACGTCCTTCACTTTCCTCCTTGAAGCATCACATCTAAGAGCAACATGCATGTGCAGAGATATACCAAACCTCTCTCACAATAGGAATATAAGCCACCAGACGGAAGGGAGACACGGGAAAGATGAAATGTTGCAGTAGGCGAACTTTTGTCCTCGACCCTACTGCACATGAGCATACAAAAACTGTTTCCTTACATTACCAAATGATTTACCACCAGAGATGAAACCTCAGCGAAGATCCACGTTTTTGAACATATCAATATAGAGCCTTTGAATCTGCATCTTTGTGCGTAATACAGTTCTTTAGTCCTTCTGCCAGAGGACTTCTAATAAAGTTATTCTTCCTAACTACAAACAATTACGGTTTACTGTGAAAAATCCTCGCGGTGGGAAGGGAATAGGAACATTCTCCATAAAAATCCACTAGGAAAGGTGTCCTCAAATCTTAAATGGAGACAGCAGTGATAGAGATGTGCATGGATGATGATTTAGATGATGTAATGGTAACTTGTAAGGTGTAATGGTGACTTGGTTTAATGGTGGTTTGTATGGTGTGTTGATGACTTGTATAGTGCCAAGATGATGACTTAAATGATGTGATACTGGATTGGTGTGATGGTGATTTTAATGGTACAATACTGACGCGTATAGTATAATGGTAAACTGTGTGGCGTGATGATGACTTAATGGATGTGATACACTGATGGTGTGACGATGACTTGTATGGTGCAATAGTGACGTGTGTTGTGTACCGGTGAAGCATTTAATGTGACGGTAACAAATGTAATAATCACTTACATGGTATGGTGGTAACTCGGATAACCTAATTGAAAAGAACTCCTTTGCTTAGTCCCGTTCAGAGAGTGCTTGTCACATGCATCTTTTTTGCACGACAGGTCACAATGGCGAACTTAACAGCAATAAACAACGTAGAACTAGCCACGGGGCAGTGTTGCTTGACAAAAAACTCATGAAAAAAATATGGGAAAAGAAAATAATATGAATACAAACCATCTTATCTCCAGACTGGTGTTGGATATAACAGCATTTTCCTTAAGTGAAAAGCAAAATTAGAGTACTTGGATTTGTGTAGCTATAATATTACGGCTGTGAGGAAGATGTTTTAAATGAATTGTATACTCTCTCTCTCTCTCTCTCTCTCTCTCTCTCTCTCTCTCTCTCTCTCTCATTATTAAGCACTGAATACATATAACTTTGTGACTCTATGTGATTCTGTATATCAATTTCTTACACTGTAAAGTGTTATGTTACACACACACACACACACACACACACACACACACACACACACACACACACACACACACACACACACACACACACACACACACACACACACACACACACACACACACACACACACACACACACACACACACACACACACACACACACACACACACACACACACACACACACACACACACAGCATGTGCTAAGTTTTATTCAGGTATCAACCACTTATCTCCAGCACTTATATCAGAATGTTTTAATTCATTACTCATACGTACTCTAGCCATGGTCTTTATCTCTCTGTATACATCATCATCATCATCATCCGGACCTCCTTTCCCACCCTAGTGCAGGGTGAGGAGTACCAATGTCCAGACAGCCCAAATTTGCCCAGTACAATGGGTCATGCTTCCTTTCACTCATCATTCAAGCCCCCGGAATCCTGGCTCTATCGGATACGCCAAAAACATTCACCAAGTTTTGTAGCTTCACATAAACATATCCGATAGAGTCAATCCAGACGCTGCCGAGTTAAAAAAGGGTGCCATAATCCCTGATCATACACTTCTTACAACATTCATCCAGCCAGCTCGATCTCTTGTCAGCTCTCTAGCCTCACCGACTTCCAAACCTTTCTTCCTCACACACTCATCCACCATATCTCTTCACCTTCTTCTTGGTCTACCTCGCCTCCTCCCTCCTTCAAATTCGCTCAGACATACCTTTTTCACCACTCTATTTTTATTCATTCTGTCCACATGACCATAGCATCTCAGTACACTCTCTTCGATTCTATATACATGAACAAATATTTTTCTGAATATCATCACCTTCCTCCCAACCGTTATTCCAACCTAAATGACGGGATGAGGTAGGTCGTAGAAACACACTTTATTAATGCCATCAGAATGGTAGCTCCATTTCAAAAGCAAAGCCGTCTGAACATTTTTTTTTTTCTATAAAGGTGTGTTACATGCACGCTTTCTGGACGGGCATCCGTCGACAACCAAAGGATAAGAGGAGTGCCAGGGTCTTGTCATGAACAGTACTTCTTAGTATTGAAAAAAGAAAAAAAAATCCTTCAACCATTTCGATTCATTCTCAGTTTTTAGGTTCGCCATTTTCCATACTGCGCTCTTTTACTCTTATTAACCATACTCACCCTCTGTCTTCATGGCCTACCACGCCTCGTCCCACTTCATACTCACTTACATGTGTCGCTGATACCAACTTATATACACTCTCAACAAATAGTCAGACCATCTACGCAATTTCTTCCCTTCTGTCAGTAGGTTTTCTAACTCCACACATTATCCGACACTTAAGTTTAAGTTCAAGAGCATTTATTTTATTCAAATAAATTCTCTGGTTCTAAGAAGAGGGTGCATTGGAACTCTTCGAACCTTGCCTTGGTGCACCCATGAAATGTTGCTCGTAATTCGTCCAACATATCTCGCGTATACTGTTACCCTCCTCAGTAAGTGTGCAGAGTCTGTTACTGTTCTCTCATAGTTCTGTTCACCGTGCTTATTCCGTACATAGTTTCATGACATCTGATAACTGCAGCTTAACTGTACCCCTGCCTCAGCTATCCTCAACCATCTCCCCACACAGTGACCCTTCTGTTACTACTGTAGCCATCTACACAAAAGAAAAATATACGAAACTTTGGTGACATCTGATAATGTAAATGTAACTTGTATTCATACAGGCAATGGCAAAGAGAATCTGATCGTAATGTGACCACTGTAAAGAGCTTGCTGCCTTCTGCATGCCATTGGCCTCGCTAAACCTACAGTGTACATATACAAAAGCTGCCACATCTAGTAAAATACATTATATTCAGTTTGTTTTCACTTGACAAAGATGTCTAACCTCTTTCAGCCCATTTGATGCCCAAGTCTAGTACAACTGGAGGGTGGATTTGATTGTCAACCACGGAGACTCATTTCTACCTCGTAACCAACATTCATCGCATTTCAAGCAATCACGACTTACTGTTAAAGATGCGAGAGTAGCCCAGTTCCGCCAGATGGAAGCAGATCGACTATGGCCATTCTTCCAGAGATGAGTATTATACCGCTACATCCCGAGTGAGCAGCAGGTATCCTCCTCAACCAATTATTTTAACACGCTTAGTGCTCCGACTAGGGTTGTCTTTTTTTTTTTTTTTTTTTTTTTTTACATTAGTTACATAAAAAGGACTGGTACATATTTACTGCAGGTTTCCATTAACTGTCCATTAACTCTCAGACAAAGAGATGCCGTTCCAAAGCTAGATAAACAAAATATCTAGTTGTAGCGAGACCATCGGTCGATGATAAGATTCATCACATGCTGAAAGGGTTTACGATAAGCCAGAGAAGTTGAAGCATGTGATCAACAACAAAGTATTTATAACCATTTAACTCTAACCTGACCGTCTCTCCATCTTGAATGCCAAGGTGTAACAATAGATTAACACTAGAGTATAATTTTAGTTTCATGGAAGTGCTATGGAAAGGATATAGCCACAGTATTGTCATATTCTGGCACTGAGCTATGTGATTTAAGCTACAAAAGGAGAAAATACTGAACCAGATTAAGTAAAAGTACTATAACAAAGGAACTGGGATACCTAAAGTACACGAAGTATATATTAGAGTAACCTCAATTATCTCTCTCTATATAAGTGGCACAATTAGCAATTTCGAGTGGTTGGTACTTCCGGGTATAATATTTACGTTAATACCAGAAGAATTGCTTCAAATGATTGCAGTCATTGGAGGTAAAGGCTTTTAAAACTTCTATTAACCCATTCATACCTGTTGATAGGTAAGCTCAGAATTTCCTAGCACAAGGGCTTGGAATAATAGCCTTAATAAATACGAATGAAACACTTAAATAATAAAACAGTAAGTCTATAATGAAACGGAGAGAACTCGGGCCCCTAATTGTAGACGAAGAGTCACTTGGTATGCTTCCGCCAAGCATTGCGCACGGATTCGCCATACAACCTCCGTGACCTTGCTTACCTAATCAGTTCATCATCCCTTCTTACAGTATTTTTGACAAAAGCTTGGTAGAAGTCCGTTGAGGGGTTTAGGGGATATCGTGCCCACAAGGATAAACTAAGTCAACCCCATATGACGTTAGCGTTTGACCCCTTGACCTAGTTGACCTGATCAGTTTATCATCTCGTTAACCTGCATCACTGACGAAAGTTTGGTGGAAATCCGTCGATGGGTTCAGTAGATATCGCGCCTACAATAGTGATACAGACGCACAGACTCACACACACACGCACGCAGGGACAGACCAATCACTTAATGTCTCCTCCGCCGTAGGTGGGGGGAGGCATAATGAAATGGTTGTTACAAGCCGCTCAGGTACCTATACTATAACTCAAAGAGACTACTTTTGCAATATCCTACTCAGTGTGCCACAAAAGTGCCACGCACAGTACCGTACTTGTGAATTTAACTGAAGACCTAGAAATTTCATTTAATCTAAAAAAAAAAAAAATAAAAAAAAAATAAAAAAAAAATAAAAAAAATTATTCAACTGAGGCAAATCGTAATAGCCGAAGGGTTGAAACTGTACTGTAAAGTCGACAATACCAGCTTATTTTTTCATTTATTTATTTGTATTAAGTATGTCTTAGGAATAAATATTCATTGCTCTTAGTGTAGAATTATAATAACCATGAATCGTTTTAAGAGTAGTCATTGTGATCTTGTCTGGAACATCTTCAATACAAAAGTGTCTTTCCAACGGTAAATAGAATCGTTTGTTAATAACTGGCAGGCCCTGTGATTCACTTTATCCCATATAATACCGTTTGTTGCTCTCATACAGCCAGTCCCAAAGAAGGGTGACCATTCCCAACCCTCTAACTATCGTCCAATTGCTTTAACATCCTGTATCTCAAAAGTTTTCGAGTCAATTCTTAATAGAAAAATTTTAAAGGATCTTTCCTATCACAACATTCTTCTGATCGTCAGTATGGGTTCCGTCAGGGACGCTCCACTGGCGATCTTCTCACCTACCTTTCAGACTCCTGGTCATCCTCCTTTCGGGACTTTGGCGAAAGCTTTGCCATTGCACTTGACATCTCAAAGGCTTTCGATCGAGTCTGGCATAAATCTTTAAATTCCAAACTGCCCTCTTACGGTTTCTATCCTTCTATATGTGCCTTCATCTCTTGCTTCCTTTCTGGTCGTTCTATAGCCGCTGTTGTAGACGGCCGTCGTTCTTCACCTAGATCTATCAACAGTGGTGTTCCTCAGGGCTCTGTCCTATCACCAACTCTCTTCCTTTTATTCATCAATGACCATCTAAGCTGTACATCTAACCCTATCCACTTGTATGCTGATGATTCCACCCTTCACCTTTCCATTCGGTTCCCGCAACGTCCATCTCAGCAGTTACTTCATCAAACAAGGGATGAGGCTATGGCACACCTAATGTCTGACTTGGCTCATATCTCTGACTGGGGTAAAAATAATCTGGTTGTTTTTAATGCATCAAAGACTCAGTTTTTACACCTATCAACCCGACAAAATCTTCCACAGGTGTACCCACTAATGTTTAATCATATTCAGCTTAATCCTGCATCATCCATGAACATGCTTGGGGTTTCATTTACTCGGGACTTATCTTGGAAAGATCATATTGCATCTCTTGTAAAATCTGCTTCCAAGAGATTAGGTGTGCTAAGCCGGCTCCGTTCCTTCTTTACCCCTGCACAATTGTTGACTCTATACACAGGTTTTATCCACCTCTGTGTGGAGTACAACTCTCATGTGTGGGGAGGTTCCCCACATACAGCTCTTCCCAAAAGGGTGGAGTCAAAGGCTTTTCGTCTCATTAGCTCTCCGCCTCTTACTGGCTTCCTTCAACCTCTGTATCTTCGCCGCACTGTTGCATCTTTATCTCTTTTCTATCGCTACTTCAATGGTCACTGCTTCTCTGAACTGTCTGCTTGCATTCCTCGATTTCTATAACGGGAGCTTAGTACCCGTCTGGCAGCAAACTCTCATCCCTCTTCTGTCCAGCTCTCTAATGCAAGAGTTAACCGTTACTCCCAGTCCTTCATTTATGCAACAGGTCAACTCTGGAACTGTCTCCCTCTGTCAGTATTTCCTGCTTCCTATGATCACCAGTCTTTCAAGCGCAGTGTGTCCAGGCATCTCGAAATGGTCGGATCTTGAATTTGGCTCTCTCTTGTATTTTGTTTTTCTCTTGGAAGGAACAGTTACTGCTGGCTCGTGGCCTTTGGTTCCTTCTTCCTAGCATAAAAAAAAAAAAGACGGTTAAAATACTAGAGTATTCCAGATCATTAGAAAGGTATAAGTGGGAACATTAACACTCTCAGGCTCTGATGCTCACACTAAACGAGATAAAAACCGTTTGTGAATGAATGAAGAAATTACCATTAAATAATGCTTTTTTTGAGTGCTTATATACTAGAGGTCGTGCCATTAACATTTCACCTTCACTTTCTAACAAACTTACTTATATATTTTTGTTCCATTCATGAACAGGGTATTCAGCAGAAACTTACTATCAATTTCTCTAATGCTTCACATTCCTCAGGAGTCAGTATACTCCCCCCTCCCTCCGTCCCCCCACACACACTCACATTCCTCTTCATACAAACATTCCCCAACACACAATCCTCCCAACTAACACTTCCCACCACACACACACACACACACACACACACACACACACACACACAGTCTCCTTATTCTGTTTTATTCAACACAAGAGTGGGACAAGGATTCAGAGAGAACGGGTTAAATTTCTGACTAATTGTTCGTGTTGCAACCACTTCGGATGCTTGAACGGAATCCAGAGCTCTCTCTCTGCCTCTGCTTCTCTGTCTCTCTCTCTCTGAAGGTATATTGGCTCTTCATTTATTCGGTGGTGGACTTTTAATTTCATCATTGTAAGTCCTTGACGATCTAATCCAGGTTACGAGGGACTTATCGAGGTGGAAGAGTTAGATACAGCCTTCAACCTTTTCACTTTACTTCCTTCACATTATCTTGGCCCAAATTTTCGTTCTTTTGCAGCCTATTTCACGTAGCTCAGTGCAGGAAACGCTACGACTGAATATTCTCTTTACAGCACTTCTTCATAATTAGGGAAAGATTTTTCATGTAATCTTTTTTCACTACTTAGATTTCTGGATGGAAAGATGGGAATTTCAGGCCAAAAGCAGTATAGTCAAGTAACAGGAATCATAAACTAAAAGGGACGTCACTTGAAATCCCTGTGTCTCTTTATCTAACTACAGGTATTGCCAAACGAGTTAATTTCTTAATGGGTGACCACAAACAAATCGCCTCCACAATATACTCAAGTAGCAGGAATCATAAACTAAACTGTACGTCACTCGAATTCCCAGTTTCTCTTTATCTAACTATTGCAAGACTATTTAATTTCGTAAGGGGTGGCCACAAACAAATCGCCTCCTCGTCGCCCTGTCTTCTGCCATTTAGGTGCCCTCCCTGCAGTTTACACTTCCCTCTCTCTTTTATATCTCTTCACTCCCTCCTTCCATTTCAATTTCAATCGGTATGGGGTGGCAACAGCTAAATTGCCTTCACTTTGTCCTCATCTCTGCCATTGAGCTGCCATCCCTCCAGCACCCCCCGTCCCTCATACATTTCTTCACCTCACACCTCCATCTCTAATTCAAATGGTTTAATTACAGGAATAGCCTAAGATGACCTTCAGGGTAACACTTTCACCCTCTGGCAAGTGGACGTCTTGGCACGGCGTGAGGTGAGGAATAAACCAGTTGTTCTGTGGGGCAATGAGGGCGACTTGTTGACTAATGATGCAGGCCACGGGGGTCAGCGTGCCGCCCGCTTGCCACACCTGTATGACGGAGACTCGTATTAGACATTTCGTAACACTATCTCTGTAATGATTTATCTGCACCCTGCACCCCAGTATTTTCTTATATGACACTGGTGAAAATTATGTCGATATCAGAACAGTATGATAGTCTTATATAGAATTTACAAGGGTAATAGGCAAAACAAATAACAAATGAAGAGATGCTACGAAGCTTTCCATACCCCTTAGTCTACGACCATGAAAGATGAGACGTGAAATTAATGCAAAGATGAACTTTATTATCATTTATCCATACATTTTCAAAGATGCTTCCTAAACTGAGGGGTAACCTGAATAACATTTTAACTGTTGTCTAGAGAAGGTAATTAGTGCAGTATATCACTTTTACTGAAAGTAATAACATGAAACACTTGGAATATGTCACTTCCATATTATAGGCCGCATAACACCAACAGTACACAGAGCGGGCAGTACTCGGACAGAGTATAAGTAAAATACTTGGCAGTAAAATGACAATTAGGTCATAAAACATAATATCTCTCTTGCGTGATAAAGGCTGTGTTGAAATAATGCTTGCACTAAGAACTTTATATATATATATATATATATATATATAGGGAGCGCCTCTGCGGTACAGTGGTACAGTGTGCGTTTCGTACACGGGTGGACCAGGGTTCGCGCCCCGCCAGGGTAATAAACTTTGAGAGTGTTCACCCGGCCACTTACTGCATTGGCGGACACCAGGTGTCGCTTACTGTAAAGTACGCTTGCACCCAGTCGGCTTGCGCGGACCGAATACACTTGGTTCACAGACTACACACACATCCAAAGCCACTCCAACACTATAATTATACTAACAAGCACTTCTCACCCTACATACAATCTCTACTAGACAGCCTAAGCCACTTGGTAGAGATACATTGGCTGTATCGTTCCGACTTCAGTCGGGATAGGCCGGTCCTGCAGTGGATACTCAAACGGCTGATGATGATGATGATGATATATATATATATATGTATGTATGTATATTTGCAAGGAAGAAGGAACCAAGGTCCAGGAGCCCGGAAACAGTTCCTTCCAAGAAAAAAGAAAAAAAAAAAAAAGAGAACCAAATTCAAGATCCTTTCATTTCGAGATGACTGGACACACTGCGTTTGGAAGACTGGATATCATAAGAAGTAGGAAATACAGACAGAGGAAGACAGGTCCAGAGGTGACCTGTTGCATGAATGAAGGACTGGGAGCAACGGTTAACTCTTGCATTAGAGAGTTGGACAGAAAAGGGATAAGAGTTTGTTGCTAGACGGATGCTACGCGCCGGTCGTAGAGGTGGAGGGATGCAAATAGACAGTTCAGAGGAGCAGTGACCACTGAAGTAGCGATAGAAAAGAGAAAAAGATACAACAGTGAATACAGGAGGTACGATTATATGAGCAGGTAATGGATACATTACATTACAGGTAAGATTCCCGTTTATCATGGCATTAATATTCTGCATAACTGTCACCGGCCTTTGTTAAGGTGTTCCCTCTTTTAGACACGGATGTCACCAGCTGGCCTTAATACACTGGCTACTGTTGTAGCCTGGGCCTGGAAGCGGGATGTGTTAATGGTATCAAAACACCAGGCCCCGGGCCAAGAGGTGGCCCAGGAAGAAAGCCAGCAGCTTATTAATATCTAGTAATATTCTTCAGTACTGTATATTCTAGATACGATAAACATGAATATCTTAACATTAATGCAGAATTGAATATGTCGTCCGTCTTAACATTTTTTATGGAGACAGGGAGAGGGTAGAACTTATCAGAAACACTGAAAAGTCCGTGGCCCGTAATGTTCCTTAGCCCAAGGGCCTGAAGGTGCTTCCCATTGGTCCTGGTTATAGCCCCTCTGTGTTAAGAGTGATGATATTGTGACGCGTTGCGAGTTACCTTTTCATGGTAAATGATTATTCCCATGTAACAAAACAATTATCCTGAATCTGACATTTTAAAATGTGTTAGCTAGAACAGTATCAGACTGTGCAACAAGGAGTTTCAAATCATAACTACATTGTTTCTAACACTCACTGTTTACATTTCCTCTTGGCAGCCCAGTAGCTTGGATAGATAGAGTACAAATTCTGATTTAGGTATACATCTCCAGTTTCAACACCATGTTAACACCGTTTAACACAAATGTAATGCAACATGAAATTTGTGTTGGTGGACATTACGCACATCATTTGTGAATGAGTTTTTACGGTGTTATTATTAGCATATATAAATGCTAAACAAGCTGACCAACCCTACCAAACAAACATGAGTCGCACTGCATATTTCCAGAACCATCTACCCTTTGGTAAGAATATTTTTGGGGATCCAGTGTACATTATCCATTCAACATCTTGGCATTGCACGCCTCCTCCTACCCTCAAACTCACCTATTTCTGCCCATTTCCCAACCCTGTTTACATTCATTCTTTCCATATAACCATACCTTCTAAGCATCCTTTCATCCACCCATTCATCAACAGACCTCCTTACTCTACAGGCGTTACTAACCTCAGCAATTCTTTTTTTTAATCCTACCCATCCTTTGCAGCCCACATGTATTCCTTAGCAGTCCCACTTCCACTGCTCCCACTCTTGACTCTTGATTCTCATATCACTCCAGTTCTTAAACCCATAAGTAAATGTGGGCACTAATGCACATTCATAGAGTTTTCTTGGAGGCTCTGTACTTAGATCTCTGTTTGGTATTAAGACTTTCGTTGTACTAGCCTCCGTACCATCTTTATCCGCTCTACTTTTCTTTTCCTTCTGTCCTTGCCCTTTGATATTCAAACTCTTCCACCACTTCTAGCTTTCCTACCGTCACCAACACAGCAAAAATATAATACATTGTCTCTAATCAACCATTTTTTTAAAATCTATATAGAGTGTCATATTAAGTTGCCCACAAATATTCACAGAACTTTAGACCAGTCCACAAACTTTACGATCACACTTTGCAAGCAACACAGCCACATCTACAGACATCTGATTTGAAAATAGTTCATTCCACACTCTTTATCACCAGCGTCACTCTTGTGTCTGTAGCTCTTGGCTTCACTTCTGTTTTAACACCACCTATATACAGTATTCGTACATTACAAAGCAACCAAGGCAACATAGTCTGACATGTGATAGAACAATATGAACAACACGTCCTCGAGCTGACTGGTTTAAGATGTATGTAGTGACTAGATAACCTGCCGAGAAATACCATCCCTCTCACTCAGGATCCATGCAGATTTTATTATTATTATATTCTGTACACTTCTGCATGTCGTAAAACTGCAGTTTCTCAATCCTGAATGTTGATTAGTAAGAAAAGATTAACTCCAGAATTTGGGGCTAGTAAGGAAGTGCTTGTAGAACCATAATTTAGTATTGTCTCACTCTGCCATTGTCCTCGAGCAGGAGATAACACTAGAATTTGGTGCTGGTCACGCTGAAGAAGAGTGGAATGGATATAGAGCAAGAGTATTGTCTTCAGTTGTTGATCTGTGTGAAAATACAAGCAGCAAAAGGACAGAAATCTCTTCCAAATAAAGATGGATTATAATGGCACTAACACCCCCGCACCCGCAGCTTGTGACGTAACCCTCACATATGCTTCTTCGGTGACCTCTGTGATGTGGATCTCTGCCAATATAATAATGCTATTAACACCGTCATCTCAATCATACACCTTACTATCACTCTATCTCAAACGGTTTTACAGATTAGGACACATCTCTCTCTATGCATAAATAAAGGAAGGCAATAATTATTTAACCCTTATAGAGCAATTGGTCACTCATGAGCTAAATATAAATTTGGGGGTTACTAAGATTATAGTATTAAAGACGTCCTGTGGCTGAAGCTTTCAATATTTTAGGACATAAATAACAGGAATGAATATGAATGTGGAGGTAGTGCACATCTGAACTGATCGGCGCGAGGACGGACTGTATATATGTTTTGCTGTCTCCATACAGTTTTGTTCACTTTGAGATACCTTTTCGATACGGAAGGGTTGGGTGTATTTAGGGTTAGGTATAGTTAGGTGTAATTAGGGTTAGGTGTAGTTAGAGTTAGGTGAAGTTAGGTGTAGGTAGGGTTAGGTGTTGTTAGATGTATAGTTAGGGAGAGGTGTAGTTATCAATAACCAGTCACAGCTAGACATATCCCTCATGTTCCACTTTCACCAAGTGTCAATGGGAAACTCTGTGAGAAAAACAACTGTACAAATATAATATTAATTTCAAAAGCTTCGAAACCTGGAAATAGGAGAAATTCGATCAGCCAGGAATACAATATACTGTACTTTCTCAATCATAAGTGTGGTACAGCACACCCACAATGTCTCTCATCCACTTCCGTTCTCGTTCACCATCCTGGTACACTTGCCTTGCCTCGTATTTCTTTTGTATTCTGAATGAGAATCTAGATTTCACTGATGCATTAGGTTTAACTGTTCCATTTTTTTTTTTTTTTAACAGACGTTCTACTTGTTCCTGATTCACGTAGCTGCAGCTGCACTTTCAGTAGTCAACCTATCCAGATGAATTCGGATATTATGACAAGGGAGTCGTTGGAATACCATTCATGAGTAATGGTTGGCTGGTGGTGTCTTGTAAATTTAACCTTCACTCACCTTTATGGCCACACACCTACCCCCCCCTCCCCCCCTCTCTCCCTCTCTCTCTCTCTGGTTGTCTTTCTGCCCCCTAGGGCCCCACATAGAAACTGTGCATTGTCTTTCCTGAAGCTCTACCGCATGATTGAAAAGACTCATAACCTCCGCCAAGGAGGTTATGTTTTATCTCGCCTTCGTTAGTATGTCTATTTGCCTGTTTGTCTGTCTGTTAGCAGGATTACTAAAAACTTATGAACGGATTTTAATGAAATTTTGTGGAAGGGTGGACCATGGACCAAGGAAGAGAAGATTAAATTTTGGGCTGGATCCTGTTCCCGATCCGCAGTATCCCTCACAATATCCCCAAATGCTCTCAATGAATATCAATGAAATTTTTTGGATATGAACCATGGAAGAATTGCTTAAACTGTGAGGCGGATCCGGATCCCATATCCACGGATCCGGATCCAGGATTACTGAAAAAGTTATGAACGGATTTCGATAAAATTCTGTGGAAGGGTGGGCCATGGGCCAAGGAAGAAATGATTAACTTTGGGGTGGATTCGGATCCGGATCTGGATCCGGAGTATCCCTCACAATATCTCTGAAAGTTCTCAATGAATTTCAATGAAATTTTGTGGGAAGGTGGGCCATCGACGAAGAAAAAACTTATTAAGTTTGGGGGAGGATCCGGATCCTATATCCACGGATCCGGATCTGGATCCTTTGTAATGTCAATGGCATTGGCGAAAGTATGTCCTCTCCGAGTACTTTCTAGTTCTTGTTTTGTTATTCCTTACTAGGAGAAGTAGTTGTGAGTTACACGAGTGTTAGTGATCGAATTTCACCTATTACCACGAGGCACGGAAACAACTCTGTAAATACTAGGAGCAAACAGGAAATATGCTAAGAAACTATTCTTATCTAAATTTGGAAAATTTTCCTTTTTTTTTAATCGCCTCTCTTTGGGTGCTCTCCTAACCTGAAGAAAATAATTTGACATTAACAAGAATACAAATTATAACTAGGAGTCCCCCCCTGAGGGGGGAATCACACCAGTCACGAGCCGATACATATCTAGCGCGGCTCGGAATATGACTTGGCCATGACCTACTTTCATCAATTTCGAGCTCGAGATTTTCATCCCTACTACACATGTATAAAATTTTGTGATGATATTTTGAGCGGTTGCGAAGTTATCGTGGTAACAGACAGACACACAGACAGACAAACAGACTGAAAACAATACTCGTAGGGGATTTTCATCCCTAGTACACACCTGTAAAATTTTGTGAGGATATCTTGAGCGGTTGCGAAGTTATCGTGCTAACAGACACACACACAGACAGACACAAATACAGACAAATTGAAAACACTACCAGCTTCGCTATCGCAGCTGGTAAACAGGGGCTGAAGGGGATACTCCCGAAATAGACAGCGTTCTGTATGACCGACACTTCCCTTGCCACTTCAGTATTTTGGGTAGCACTGTAATTGGTTTTCGAGATTTCGTAACACCTGTTTCTTAACGATTTAGTCTGTACGGCACACCTCAGTGTCATCGTGTATATGTTACTGATGTTGACTGCCGAAAATGAAACGATAATAACAGTATGCAAAAGAATTATGGTATAATATGCAAAATATATCAACAAAGAGTTGCTACAGTTTCCTATATTACCTTGAATACGATCTTTAGTCCACTGAACAGAGTCTTTTCCTGCAATTCATCAAGCTGTTGCAATACACTGGGCTATGAGGAGGCCTTGGATTCAGCAGCAGTAGCCCCATTGCCCTAACGATCGAGCCTGCTGTCTATGGTTAGGGTGATTTGCGATCCCGTGTCAGGTCTTTAAGGGCTGCAACCTAATAAACTCCCAGGGACATTTCACCACGAGGAAAGCAGCATTCCTCAGTACTTTTAATATTTCCGGTGGACCCATATATACTTCCGACATCGAGACATGACCACTGAGCTCTGTAGTATGGAGGGGCTATTCCGCCGCGAGTGTGTGACTTTGGCCGCCATACTGAAACACCCGCACTCGTCTCCTATAATACAAAAAATGTGGCTTATGACTATTTTTTCTGCCTAGTTCAACGAATTATATGGGGTACATTTAGCCAAGAGTATAAAACAACACCATAGGTTGCTCCACTAAGGCAGAGAAAGGTAATGGCAGATGAGGAAAAGATAAGTGATGTTGAAGCTGTTTTTACGTCGAAGTAATGGTGTTGAATTGGTGTAGGAAGTCCTTAGACGATCCGTGCCATGAAACCGAATGTCCAGATTGATAAAGGCCGGAAGAAACATGAAAATATCTAAAAGAGAGCGTGAATAGAAGAGAATAGGACATGGAGAGAGAGACTGGAGATAAATGGGCCCCTTTTAGTCGCCTCATTCATGCAGGGATACAGGGGAAGAATCTTCCCTCCCCTCCCCACGGGGCAGTAAGCTTAAATAATTAGCAACATGATATATTTCTTACTTGTGAAATGTAATGCTATCTCTCTTCGACGAATTCCTGTGCCTATTTTTGCATCCGTAAGCTGCACAGTGGACCATGGCACTATTTTCCGGAATCATCGACAGCTTTCAAAAACCCACTGAGCAGCTCAGTACAAAAACCGGGGGCATCAGGCGTGGTGTAACATGGTTGCCTCTACACCAGCGACGCCCTGGTGGCGGACACACAATTTACGTGGTGCTACCCATGAGAAAGCCTCTCCATACTATAGATCTCAGTGGACATGATCTTTAGTAGCACGCAGCACATGTTGTTATCCATATTCTACTACGCTGCCACAACCATCCATAAAATTCTTACCTTTCAAATTGTTCACATCGTTCATGTTAATCCATTAATCCATGAGACAGCTTGAGTTTTTATTTTACATTTTTTTTTATAAATAACAGAACGGAGGAAGGAAAAATAAATGAGTAAAAAAAAAAATAATAATCCATACACCAGATTACTGGTGTCCTCTGTTCATAAAATATCTGTAACAGTTAGACTTTAAACAGTTGTGAGTTGAAGTTTGGAGGGAAACAACTCTGGGGAAGCGAGTTCCAGACAGATGCAGTTCGGGGAATGAAAGAATTCTAATAGGCAGAAGTTCTGCAATATGGCTGAATGACATTCCAGTCATGAGCGCTACCAGATGCCTGTGTAGCACAAGGGAAGGCATGGAGAGGTGGCACCATGGACGCAACATCATCTGAGCATTTGCCAAAAAAATATCTGTAAAATAATGCAAGGGAGGCAACATTCTTTCTTACTTGCAGGGGAGGTAGTTTATATGTAATGGCAGGGTTGTTAATGATTCTAACAGCTTTGTTCTGAATTTTGTCTAGATGTCTTAATGCAACCTCTTCACAACCATTCCACAAGGGTGAGTCATGTGTGCTCTCAAGCTGTGAGCGCACATGACTCTTATAAATTATAGCTAACTGCTCATCGGTGAAGAAGTTACGGACTCTGTACAATAATCCAAGTTTCTTTGAGGCGGTTTTAGCAAGTGATCTGACATGAGAGGTCCAGCTGAGGGCACTGCTGAGTGAGACGCCAAGAATTTCAATATTTTTGGAGATGGGAATATTAGTAGCACTGAAGGTAATGTACGAATCTGGCAATATCTGTCTATTAGTAAACTGTATATATTTAGTTTTACTAGCATTAAAAGAGACACACTCTTGCTTCGGTCACATAAAGTTTTTTCTTAGTGACACTCCGTTCTGAGATGTACTACTAAACTTCGGGACTGCAGTCATATTTTTAGAAAGCTTCTGTGTCTTATCGTCTCCTCTGAATATCACTACTACTAGTATATGTAGCATGTATATATATATATATATATATATATATATATATATATATATATATATATATATATATATATATATATATATATATATATATGTATATATATATATATATATATATATATATATATATATATATATATATATATATATATATATATATATATATATATATATATATATATATATATATATATATATATATACTATTTTTTTCGTATTAGTAGTTTCAAACTCTAGATGTCCCATTTACGGATGGATGCATGTAACAATTGGAATAATTTTCTTCTAGTTACATTATTGTAATTGTTATTTACTGGCTGTGGCAGTTATTGCTGATACTGTTTATATCTGTAAAGTATTATATGGGCTATTTGTGTTGGAGGTTATTATGACTGCAGTAATGGTGATTGTTTTGGTTCTAAGGATTCTAGTGTTGGTGCTATGACTCTTACTTAAATTCTAGTTAAGAAAAATTCCATTAAAAATTCTCCCAGTTTGACCAAAAATGATTCTGCTACAGATATTCCACTGCAATATTATACACTGCAGATTTAGGGGATTCAGTCGGTCAGTTAACATACTATATCCTTAAAGCAATAGATGGAAGGGACATTCATCTCCTGCTGCTTAAGTCCTCGTTCCTATTGTGCAATTCAATAGCAACTTACTGCCTGCTAAAAATATTAAACCCAAATGGTGGAATACGGATATTAAGCGTTGTCTATCAGCTAAAAACTTGCACAACAAACTATATTGTCACAAGGAAACAAAGTGATAAAAAATATGATGCTCTTCATCGAAAGGGAGGGAAAAAAAAAAAAGCAAAATAAGAACAACTTCGAATCTCAAATTGCGTTTATCAGTAAATGCAACCGTAAATAATTTTTCAGCTACATCAGAAACAAGAAGTTAATTTCACCAACAATTGACCCACTAGTCACAGACAATGGATAGCATACCGACGATGAAACAGAGATGACTAAAATTCTCAACACTTTCTTTACATCCATATTTACATTAGAAAATACAGATCCCCTTCTCTCATCTTTTCCTGTTGTTTAGAAAAGGGTAACATAATCAGCGATATTATTGTTAGTGAGAATGATATACGACTTACCATTGGTTAAATTAAAGTGAATGAAAGAAGCAGTGACTGAATTATCTAAGCCATTAACTGAGCTATTCAATAAATCATCAAGAAATCGTAAAGTGCCTCATTAATGGTAACTAGCAAATGTTACCCCGATATTCAAAAAAGGAGACAATTTGCAACCAGAAAATCATCAAGCAACAAGCTTAACTTCAGTGGTGTGAAAGTTGTTGGAAATTATTATCAGAGATAAGTTTGTTAAGCACTTAGAAGTAAATAATCTCATCAGAGATTCACAACATGGTTTTAGGAATAATCACTCTTGTCTTACGAATCTCGTGGATTTCTTCAGTGATATATTCAATACATACGATGAGACCAGATCCTTTGATATTGTACATCTCGATTTTCATAAAGCATTTGATAAAGTTCCTAGTTAAAGACTACTTCAGAAATTGAAGGCGCATGGGTTCAGGAGCAACTCTCGGGTGGATCGATAATTGGCTTACAGAACGTAAACAGAGGGATCGTAATAAATGGTAAAGAATCAGACTGGAAAGATGTTACTAGTGATGTGCCACAAGGCTCAGTATTGGGTCCTAATATGTTTTCAGTACACATAAATGATATAGATGAGGGTTTATTTTGTAAAATGCCCAGATTTGTTGGTGATACTAGAGTTGGAAACAGAGCAGACACATCTTTACAGAGGCAGGTAATACAGAGTGACCTCGATAAACTGTTCAATTTGACCCAAACCTGGCAGATAAACTTTAATATTAGTAAATGTAAGGTGCTAAGCATTGGAAATAGAGAAGAAAAAGCCAGTTACAGTATGAACAGTATTTAGCTACATACGGTAATGTCAGTCATGAAAAACACTTAGGAATTATAATAACAAATTATCTTAAACCATGCAAACAGTGTAGAGAAGCTTTTCAGAAAGCCAACAAATTAATTGGATTCATTGGTAGAGCTTTCGAATATAAATACAAAAAATATCGTCCTCACCGTGTTTTATTCTCCAGTCGCCCACACTGATAATATTGTGTCCAGTTCTGGTCGCCCTATTACAAAAACAGACATAGAGAGTGCAACGAAGAGTGATCAAAACGATACCCACACTGCGAAATAAGCCATAGGAGCAGCATTTAAAAGCCCTGAATCTCTTTTCCCTAACTAAACGAATGTTACGAGGAGATTTAATTCAGTTATTCAGAATATTCAAAGGACACGATAACATGACTATCGATAAATGTTTCACATTTGATAGCTGGAAGTACACTAGATGCAATGGACATAAAATAATCGGCAAACGACTCCAGCTGCATGAAGCTAAGCAATTCTTCTATAATAATGAAGGAGAGTGCTTGTATGTTTGTTACCTATAAACTCGGCTCCCTTAGGGTCTACCCCCACATATGATACATATTCTGAATCAGCATGATCCAGGGAGTGTTTTGGTATATATTTTATTAGGATTAATTGTATAGTATGTTGAAAAGTTACATTCGGTATATTGGCCAAAGGCCTAATCAGCCCTCCGCAGGAGCAAGCCGAAAAAGTCCGCCAGGAGGGCGGACCTTTTCGGTTAGTCTTTAATAAAGTTGCAAATATATGGAACAATTTGCCCTCCAGTGTAGTAAACTGTAACAGAACTAACCTTTAAAGGTCGCTTGGATAGGTATCTATCTTCTAACTGCCAGCTTAGTATGTTTACTCCTGAATAATACTTTTCTGTATATATAAACTGAGTCCGGGTGATGCAACCAGCAGAAAAATATTGTTGACTTAATGTTGCTTTCCTTTTTAGGTAGATAGTGTAGAATATGATTTCCTTTCCCTCTTGCCCATGAAATTTTCATGACCGGTTTTCTGTGTAGCATGGTTGTCCTTCTCACTATTTCCTGCCGGCTCCGGCTGGAGGTGTTTGATAGGGGGCGGAGCCTTCCTGCTTTCCCATCCATGTCTTTAACTTTACAGCCTTCTCTACGTCAAACAGACACGAAAGGACCAACTGGTGTGGTGCTGTTTGCTTTTTTTTTTTTTTTTTCAAGTTATCTTTATGTCCTCAGACGCAACAGAGAATTTTTTTTTTTCATTCTACCCTTACTCATTCTCGAACTGACTCTCCACTTACGGTATTGATACCAAATAACTTCGTATGGAGGTGCTATGCTGCCTTGTCCAGTGACCTTCCAATCTATTTCCTGCCTCATCTATGTATTCAAAACCATTCAAACTACATGGACAACCAAATTGGCCATTAAAGCCTTTTAAGTAAAAAATAAATCATGCACATCTCTTGGACATTCTTACTGGTGAAGGATTTTGACTAACAGCATTCGAGTACATTTTCATAATATTTTCTTATGCGATAAACTTTTCAGTTTCTGAACTCATTCTCAGCTGAATAAAATCGTCATATGTTAGCTGGAATAGACTGCTAAGCAAAAACGTTATTGGTGAAAATAATAAGTATCTCTGGCTCCCACGACTCATCTGAAGCTGAATATACGTAACTGAAACAAGGTGAAATTTAACAGCAGAGTCGTCCCTCCCATGAGATATACTACTGATACATTATGTGGATAATAAAACAGACACCTGAATTTTCTGGATCTGTGTCGAAGACACTGATAACATCCTCTGTTACTCTTAATATTCAGGAACCTTAGGCAATCTACAGTATTTACACTGAGGAAGGGTTAGATGCAGCATCCATAGGAGAATTAGAACGCTAACCCTGTTTGCAGTTGGACTCTCTGAAAAGCATGACTAGCATGCCTCTTAATATACATATTTTATTTGTGTCATTAAAGACGAGGAGATGAGGGGAGAAGAGGAAGAAGAGGACTAGAGCACATCCTCTCCTCTTCTGCTGCCGCAGACCCCTTAAATCCATTTTTTGATGTAGTACTCTATATACAATATTCATTTCTTATGAGTATGAAAACGCACGAGAAATCTGTGCATTATTTCACCCATCCCAGATTGTGTACGACGGCCAATTGCTACACAGGAAATTATATCAGTTATGGCACCAATCAAAATCAATAAATGGCACACATTTTACTGCACCCAGGCTACGGGAAGGGAAGCAGGGGATGGGGGCAATATGGTGTCTTGTGGTCCCGAGGTCTGACGTGACCAGCCACACTCAACCTTCTAAGACCAGGCATGACTAAACGCTCTTACATCCATGGCTCTGCCTGGCCTGCTGCCACGCCCTTCTATCGCCAGCCTCAACCTGCGGAAGGTAGCTATGTGAATATTTAGTCAGAATTTTTATTTTACTCATTTTGTCCTATTTTTGTGATAGCTATGCACTACATGCAGGATGGCCCGTAAATAGTGCTCCGCTACACACTCATTTGGAAGCACCTTATGTGTTGTTGGGGTCGCTCAGTTGGCCAGTGTGGCTGTGCTTGTGCTAGTGGGGGTGGGAATCGGTTTATTGATAGATATTGGTAACACCGACCTCACAAGAGACAATATCTCCCAGCGGAGCATAACTGAAGTGTTAAATATGGGCCAGGATGTATTTCATATATTTTTTATACATCAAGAGCCTCTTGGAAAAATGCAGAAAGCTATTTTAAACTCACGAGACTTACACTAGAGATACCGACTGCCACGTTACGACAATGAAAGCTGCCTTTAGTGGTGGTGGGCAGCATCCTGGCTGACGTACGTTGAAGCTCAGTAACTCTTGACAAAGATGTTCCTAGGCTCACCAGTGAAAGTTTACAGGAATTATATTTTTCTTCCTTTTTCTCTACTATTTGACTTATATACTATCCATCTTCAGTGCTAAGCTGCAACAAGGAATCAACACTAAACAATCACAGAAACGAAAATGGAAGGGAAGTACAGCTATAGTTTTGCCTTGGTCACTGAGCCAGGGAATATCAGTTGCAAAATGTCGAAAATCTTGAAGTTACGATGGAGGAGCCATAGTATCTCTCTCGTAAACTAGAATAATCTGCAGTAGGCTCGTGTGTTGTCATGAATCTGCATGGCTCTCCCCAAACTGCTACTACTCCTGCGGTGGTGTTTGCCAAAGGTGACACACACACACACACACACACACACACACACACACACACACACACACACACACACACACACACACACACACACACACACACACACAATGATCTGCACTAGAGGCGCTACTTGAGGGAGAGAGAGAGAGAGAGAGAGAGAGAGAGAGAGAGAGAGAGAGAGAGAGAGAGAGAGAGAGAGAGAGAGAACGAATCTGATTATTGGTTATTGATATTCGAGGCATCAATCGAATTACCATCCATGTCACTGGCTTTACTGCGTTGAGAAACGGACTTGTCCAAGCGTCCGGCCGCCCAGAGAACCAACTCATGTTTATGGTGTTTTTGACATAGATGTGCTAACCACAATAAAATTGGCTCACCTGTACCCTGGAGCGGAGTGCACCAAGCGGAGGGCGAATGCGTAACTCACAGCTGAAGCATGAGTGAGTATGAGAGCCTGAGTGTGTTGATAATGGTACTATTAATTCCCTCGCTACCGTGACGTGTTTACATTTAATGGCTGATACGAGAAAACGACTGGATTCAACTTAAGGGAATTTTACGGATTACTGAGGTTAGATGTAGGCTTCATTACCTCCTTCACTAAAAGACGTGACCCTAAAGCTAAATAAAAGCGTCTGGAGGTAGCACGAGTGTCAATAAAATGCTTAATCAGACTGAAGAGATTAACCTCATTAGCGGGACAAGTCTAGTGTTCTATCCGATCTACTGGTGAACAACTTTCTTCTGGTGAGAGTGAGTGATAGGATCCTGAGAGTGTTGACGGGGCCACCCCATTGAGTTTACAAAGATAAGTGCACGTGTGACACCATAATACCGGGCCTACCTTAGCGGCATTATACCCACTGAGACGGGGAACATCATCTTATATGGTGAGATTAAAGACTTCATGGAGAGATTCACTTATATTCGTAATGTGATCAAAAACATGGTCTGTCAGATAATGTGATCTTCCATCGCAGTGATTTAGCTTGTGGTGTTACTGACTCACTTATTTCCAGTATTTGGAGTGGTCGATATATATGAAGAAGGACAAAATCCGCATCATCAAGGCACTGGTGCTCCGTGTCTTACTCAATGGTTGTAAGACAATGATCAGTAAACAGTACCTTGGAGCAGTGAACTGACTCCCATAGTACCAAGTAGCTCTGCAGATCTTGAGGTATTGAGGGGACGA
>NC_137013.1:4122480-4168968 GCF_032717465.1 Coenobita brevimanus
GCTCACAAGTGTACTGTCACTTAAGGTGTATGTACTAACGACTTGGTCAACTACTATCCCTACATATTTACCTTGGTCATGAGAAGACGCTAGTAGGAGACTGCAGATCTTCATAGAGGCCATTTCATTGTGGTGGAAAATTGTACAATGGGCATAGTGTACCGCTAAAAATGAAGTACTAACGTAAGAAGTCTTCTATGCAAACGAAAACAGATACACACACACACACACACACACACACACACACACACACACACACACACACACACATATATATATATATATATATATATATATATATATATATATATATATATATATTGCCAGACGCCTCAATCCCGTTTGGGGTGGCCACAAACAAATCGCCTCCACGTCGTCCTGTCCCCCGCCATTTCACTGCCCTGCTCCCAACTCACACACCCTCTCTCATATATATACATATATATATATATATATATATATATATATATATATATATATATATATATATATATATATATATATATACCAGTACCGATCGATTGCACAAGAGAGCGACGTAAAACTCGCCCTGGTGGATTTATATCATGTTGGTCATTTGGGCAGAGAGTCAGTTTCTACCAAACCACATTCTTCGCCAAGTATACAAGCAACGATTAACTTCACAAGCGAACAGTGTAACTCACCCTGGTGTGGCCGTACTTCCTTGACTCTCGGCTGTCCCCTGCAACCACAGCTGCCATCATCAGCATCAACATCTTCTATAAACAGGAGATAAAGAGGTGAAGATCATGTTATGAAACCTGAGTCAGCGAAAATGTAAGGAAGCCCCTCATTTTTGACTCTGATTTAAAAAAAAAACTTGTGACACTGGACTCGAACATCTTACACCCATTTTTACAAAGTGCAGTCAGTAATAATACAGAAATGTTAAAAATATTTTAACATCTTCAGGCGCTTCAGAAAATATCGCCAAAAATTAGGACATCGCTCTCACGTTCGCGCTCTTAGTTTTGATCATATAAAACTTTTGTATTCAGCTGGACATATGTGGATTCCTTGGTGTTTTTTTTTTTTTTTTTTTGTCATATTACCCGTTAACATTCTATTGCACGCTTATTATACCGCTTGAATATCAACATAATGTGCATCAACAACACCAAAGGTTACTGAGGTGCAACATGAAAAATAAATCGCTTAGGAATAGGCGTCACATAAATCGCTTAGGAACAGGCGTCACGGGAATCCCACAGCTACCTATCATAAGGCATTAATACCTTCACTCCAATGACCCGTTTTATATCCTTATTAACACCAGACTTCACTCATATTCAGCAGGACCTTTGTAGCGAAGAGATTATCAAAGACTATAGCTAAGTCCCGTACATTGAGAACTTTTCCATAAGTTTAATTCAGTCGTCTAGATATGATAAAAGAAATACAGATTCTTTTTTTAATGTAGAGGTTAACTATATACCCTTCAAATGTGTTAATCAGTAACTTCTATTGCTCACTTCGGAAAATACGGTAAACGTTTTATGATGTATTAAAAGGGGTTGTGACCAGGGCTAGGAAGCAGTATTTAGCATTCAGGCTCCTATGACTCACTTCCAGACTAATGATATATGGCGTTAGCTGAAATAAAATGCTCATTGTTCCTCAACCATGAAAGGTTAACGATGTCAGTATTAACACTCCCAGGCTCCTGTACTTACTCTCAGCTGATTACAGTCTCACATTAGCTAGTTACTAAGGCTTTCCCTGCCATAACAGTGTTCAAGGTGATAAGTATTAACTCAATCAGACCCCTTTATGTCACTGCCAATTGAAGAATAGCATTTGGCGTTATACAGAATAAAATACTAGAGTTGTTCCTTCCATAAGAAAGTTAGTCCCCCTCAGAATGACGATTTTAAGTGGCTTAGAATTCTTGCTCTGGAGGGGTTAGGAGTATCCTTCATTTGCCATTTCAGTGTAAGAAGTCTCCTCTAAGCTGAATAAAATCGTCCGGAGTTAGTGAACAAAGTAGGGTGTTCTGTGTGTTCACCTGTGTGTTCATGTTTGCGGTACCGTCGTCTGCAAGGATGTGACTGTCCTAGTTCTTGACCACTTAGGCTTATATACACCATCAAGCCACTGGGCCGGGAAAGCCAGTTTTTGTCGGGTTTAAAGACCTGTTTTCCCATCATACGCCGGGAATGGATTTACACAAGGGAGCTTCATGGTCACAGATAATATTAGTTTATCGACCGTCTGCCCCGCCCAAACCAGTCCTGGACCTGGATTCACAAGCTAACAGACTTATAGTAAATTTTCTCCTGCAGCTCGCATTGAATTTTGCAAGAACAACAAGATATATGGCGAAAATCAGCACTCTCCCTTTCCTTTTTTTCCTGTAAACAAAAATCATGATAGTTTTTCCCTCCTAAGAGTTTTTTTTTTTTCTTTTGCAGAAGGAACGAGGCATGGAAATATTCACCACTCTCCTTGTCCTTTCTACAATAATATACCTAAGATGCGAGAGGCGTCGATTGTAAGTTGGATCGTGAAACCCAGCCCCGTCCAGCCTGTCATGGCCCAGAATCCCCTGCTCAGGCAGTTCGCACCTGCTATGGATTGCATTGCCTTGTTCTATCACTCATTTCACTGGCTTTCCCTACTCTGTTCTAGACAGCCGCGGTCTACCCAATCCTACTTTCCTTTGCTGTTGACTAAGGGCCGTGTTCGAGGTGGCATAGGAGGTTTCTTAGCATCTCTTCTTTATTAAATTATTTTACATATTACATCTTAACATTTTCTTACATGATACAGGTATTTCTGGTAATGAAGTCAAAATAGTTTTCATAAATAACATGGAAAAGGATACTTAGGTGCAATATGCAGAAAGAATCGCTCAAGAAAAGGCTTTGCGAAATCTCTATAAGGCCTCTTTGAAAAATAACCCTATTTGTCAAGTCCTCTCCTGTTCTGCCTCATTCCGTCGTGCCCAACACGATCTTGTCCTGTCCTATACACTAATCCACTCCCATACTCATTTTTCCCTTATATTGTTTCATTCTGCCATGCCCTCCTTTGCCAAATCAGTTCCTCCCTAACATTTTCTTCCTTGTGTTACCAGTCCTACCTCTTTAATCGACCTTATCCTACACCATCCTGCCCTATCCTGCCCTGCCCATCCTTACCTTACCTTGCGCCTTAGTTTACCTTGCCCTAATGACAACTTTATGCTTTCCTTCTTACACTTTCTACTCCTTATTATATTCCCTTTTTCCCTGCCCATATCCCCAGACGCACTGCTATGCATTACACTACATCCCCTGCCTTGCCCTCCCTTATCGTGCCCCGCTCTTCCTTACTTTGTCCTCCTCAGTCCTACTGCCCCTACCCTCCTCTTCCCACCTTGCTCTGCCTTCCTCTTCCCCGCCCCTCCTTACCCTGCACAGATCTACCCTACCTTATCCTAATCTGCCTGCCTATCCTTTCCTTTCCCTGCACAACCTTATCTTGCCCCGCTCTGACCTTTCTTACTTTACCCTGTTGTTCCTTACCTTGTCCCACCCTGCCCTTTCTTATCTTACCATTTTCTTACATCTCTTGCCATTCCTTATCCCTTTCCTTGCCTCTCTTTTTCCAACCCTACCCAGTTTTACCTTGTTCTATTTATCTTACTGTGTCCTGCCATTTCCTTCCTTGCCCTACATTGCTCTGCCTTACTTTACTCTGTCCTGCCCAGTCCACCCTTCCTCAGCCATGTTTTCCTTGTCCCATCCTGCCTGACATGTCCTGGCCTACCAACCCTGCCCTGCCCTTCCTTATCCTCTCCTTGCCTCCCTTGACCAATCCTTAATTTTTACCCTACCCTGTCTGGTCTTCGTTTCTCTACCCTAGGTTTTCTTGCGGTGCCGTGCCCTCCCGTACCCTGCCTTGCCTAGACCTGCCGTCCCTGCCCTGCCCAGCCCTTCCTTGCCCTACCTTGTCCTGTCTGACCACCCCTGCCCTGCCTTCCCCTGACCCACTCTGCCTGGCCTACTGTTCCTCTCTCCGCCGACTTTCCACTTGAGTCCAGCAACATTGTGCCTGATTTTTTCCCCCACGTTACACTCGAGAACAGAATCAAGTATATTTCCATGCTGTCGCGCTGGCTCTGGGAAATATTACTGAATATTCCTATGTCTTGATATCACTGTGCCCTGAATTGTGCAATGATTATCCCAGTGCATATATATATTCTTTATTATATTTCCCATTCTTAGCAGGACATCAGTAGTAATGGCAATATAATTATCGGTGGTATTAATTTATTATTTGTACTGGACTACCATCATACTGTACTAATATAGATTTCAGTAAAGATCTGTAGCAGTGAAGGGATAACTAAAAGCTTCTTATTACCTGTCATTTCGAATAGTCTCCATGAAGTTGACGTAATCATCTGATGTGGTTATGAAAGAAATACAGAAGACGTCGTTGGATGGAAAGAGATAATGATTTCTACAACAGAATTATCATAATGTAAGGTAAAACATTCACTGAAGAGCAAAAGGTGGTAAAAATGAAGAGCGTTAACTTCAAGACGCCTGAATAAGTAAATTTTTACCACTGACAGACAAAATGTTTTTGGATATGTGGGTGGGTGGGAGAGGGAGTTGTGGCAGTAAAGAGGTTATTAATGGCTATATTTAATCCGTCCATTTCAACGCATGACCATTAAGACGAACAGAACTGTGTAGCTATGGCAAGAACATAATACAAAATACGTCAGCTGAGACAGTGTGCAACGGAGAAATTTGTATGCAGTAGAAATGTACAATAAGTCAGAAAATGCAAGCGAGAAACATTGTAAGAGGAGAAAATGTGAACGACGGATGTGTAAAGCCTTTCTCTCTCTCTCTCTCTCTCTCTCTCTCTCTCTCTCTCCTCTTTTCCTTTGCGGATTCGACGCTTGAGACTAGGAACGATTTAAGGCAATGAAAGTATGGCACAAAAAAATGACAGCACTGAAGTCCAAGCACCAACCCCATCATACGGGATTATTACTGTATAGTCTACTGAAAAGTATTGGTGAAGAGACATTAACACTTTCAGGCCAGTGACGCATTTTTTATTTTATTCTTGCCACCTCCTGACGGCTTAATTTGCCCGAGGACAGAATTTTTTTTCGAACTGGACGAGTTGGATATAACGTTGAGTAACTTCTGCGCGACTTAGAGATCTTTCTGTTTCCTAAAAGTGTTTATTGATAGTCCGACTAAAATGATAAAGTCGTCACCATACTGAAGGGGTTTAAATGCAGGCAGTCAAAATGTAAATGGTGTTATTCTTGTCGCCGCCATATGACCGCACTGGGCGTATGGCAAACTTTCTGTACTTTAGCGATTCTTGAAGACTGTGATAAGTGCTTTGTTAGGAGTGATCTTCATAAGCAGTTTCTCCTTGTAGTAGCATGAAGAAAATGTACATGATGTCATCTTATTGAAGAGGATGATGCAATAGAAACTCTAGATATACAAACTACGTCGTACGGAAAAACTCAGGAGAGGGACGCCTACTCGTGGTGACGCCGATGTACCTGGACGGAAGACCTGCCCGATGCACAAACGTTTCTCAACGCCCTTCCCTCCCACGCCTCCCAAGGGAGGATGGTACTTTTTAGTGTTAGTTTCCTAAGTTCACTGTTTTGTCGTTTCCACGGGCCTAGATTGCAACTACTGCTACTACGACGTTGTAAAAAAATGTAGCCTAAACAACAAGGAGCTCCCAGAGAGTGCAATACCAATGCTCAGCAAGTAGTCTAAGGGCCGAATATTTGGCTTTCCCCCTGTGACACTGACCTTCGACGGATTACCCTCTTAATTGACTAACTTCATTCTTAACCTTTCAACTAACTTTGGTTCAAATCAGGTAAAAACTGTATCATTTGACTTTGCCTAGTAACCCAAACCTTTGATCTACCCCTGTGACCTTGTCCTTTGCCTGATTTTCTCAAAATTGTAGTTTATTATCCTTGCTAAAACATGAAAACTTCTACAAAGTTTGGTATCTATCTATCTATCTATTGCCAGACGCCTCAATCCCGTTTGGGGTGGCCACAGACAAATCGCCTCCAAGTCGCCCTGTCCCCCGCCATTTCACTCCCCTGCTCCCAACTCACACCCCCCTCTCTCATATACCTCTCCACCCCATCTCTCCATCTCATCCTCGGCCTCCCCCTCCCTCTTTCCCCCTCCACCTCACTCACATACACTCTCTTCGTCAGTCTTTCACCCTCCATCCTCTCCACATGGCCAAACCACTTCAGTGTGTTCCTCATAACGCTTCCTATCACATCCACATCAACACCACAACGCTCCTTTATATCCTCATTCGCCAGCCTGTCTCTCCACGTGACTCCACAGGCTCCTCTTAAATAACTCATTTCCACGGCTCTCACTCTTGACTTATGTCCTTCCAACAACGTCCAAGCTTCACTTCCGTACGTTAGAGTTGGTATCACAATACTGTCATGTAGTAACTTTTTCACTTCCATGCTCACTTCCCTGCTTCTTATCACTGCTTTCAAAGAACCAGCAACCTTTCTTCCCTGCTGTACCCTTTCAAGCACTTCACCCTCCAAACCTCCATCCTTACTCATCACACTACCCAAGTACTTAAACGTACTCACATTTTCCAATTCCTCAACATCCAACCTCGCTGTACATTCACTGACTTCACCTCTCTCAAAGACCATCACTTTACTCTTCCCTACATTCACCTTTAGATTCCGTTTCTTACACACTCTCTCAAACTCATCCACCAAGCCTTGCAGCTCCCCTTCGTCTTCACTCAACAACACAGTATCATCAGCAAACAACAGTGCAGGGAGTTTCCAAACACTATCCCCTCTCACCAGGGCCACTCCAACATCTACTACCCTACCTTGTACCTCTTTTATTACCCCATCCATGTTCAGATTGAACAACCATGGAGACATGACACATCCCTGTTTCAACCCAACCTTCAAAGAGAAAAATTCACTTAGTTCACCATCCACATGCACTGCAGCCTTCGCACCATCGTACATACTCTTCACAGCATTCAACAACTTCCCATCTACTCCATATATTCTTAACACTTTCCACAATCCTAGTCTATCCACCCTGTCATATGCTTTCTCCAAATCCATGAAAGCCGCATACAACTTCTTTCCCTTCTCTAGAAACTTTTCCACTAAAGATCTGAGAATGAATATCTGATCTACACAACCTCTTCCCTTCCTAAAGCCTCCCTGTTCTTCTCCAACTAATTTCTCTGTTCTTTCTCTAACTCTGTTGATAAGTATCCTACCATACACTTTTCCTATTATACTAAGAAGACAAATGCCCCTATGATTACCACACACTTCTTTTTCCCCTTTTCCTTTGTACAAGGGAATAATTATGCCTGACTTCCAATCCTCCGGGACTCTACCTTCCTCCCAGGCCAATCTGCACATCTTCCACATCCATTCTACTACTATCTCTCCCCCATGCTTCAGCATTTCACCACACACTCATCGATGCCTGGGGCTTTCCCTGATTTAACTTTCTTCATTGCTTCCACAACTTCTATCCTACTGATTTCTTCCTGTCTTCTCGCCTCCCTCCTTCTCCCAGCCATTCCCCAGCCACTTATACTCGCATTACTTCATCCTCTATGTTCAACAATTCCTTAAAGTGTTCTCTCCATCTGCTCACTTTTTCTCCCTTCTCCACTAGTAATCTACCATTTTTATCTTTCACTCCCCTGCTAACTTCACTTCCACCCTGTCTTACTCTTTTCACCTCTTTCCAGAACATTTTCTTACAGTCCCTCCACTTTACACTCAAATTCCTTCCAAATTCCTCATCCACTCTCTTCTTACTCTCTCTTACTAATCTTTTCACCTCTCTCTTTCTTTCTACATATAACTCTCTCTTCCGCCTCTCAACTTCTTCCACGCCCCTATTTCTCATCCATTCATTGTATGCTTTCTTCTTTTGTGCCACAGCCCGTTTCACCTCTTCAGTCCACCACGCTGTTCCTTGCACCCCCCTCCGTCTTCTCTTCCTTCCACACACCACATCACATGCTGCACATATTTCTTCTGTAAATATTCTACACACACCTTCCACGTCCCCCATCTGCTCCAATTCACATTTGCCCAATCGTTCCTCCACTTCTCTCTTATACTCTGCCTTTTTCTCATCCTCTTGTAACCTTTCCACTCTCCTTGCAACTACTCCTTCCTCTCGTCTTTCCCTTCCTCTATTCCTCCATCTTACTTGAACTTTAATTCTGGCCACCACCAAGTAGTGGTCAGAAAGTCCACTCCCCCAACCTCTATAAACTCTTGCATCCAATATACATCTTCGCATCCTTTCATCCACACACACATAATCAATCATTGCCTTCCTTTCACTCAGTTCACCACCCACCCTTCTCATCACTCGCCATGTATACCTGTGGATCATTTTATGCCTGAAGAGGGTATTGGCTATCACCAACCCCCTCCCAGCACAAATGTCCACTAACGCACTCCCATTCTCATCTACCTCAGCAGGCACACCCCACTCACCAACTATTCCATCCACCTTCACATTCCCAACTTTACCATTCATATCACCAATCAAAAACACTCTCTCATTCCTTCCAAACTTTTCCATGGACACTTCTACATTTGTCCAGAACTCTTCTCTCACTCTTCTAGCACGATCTTGCATTGGCGCATACACACACACAATCGCCCACATTTGTATTCCAACTTTCAACTTTACCCACACAATCCTTGATCCAACTGATCCATACTGTCTTATGCTCCTCTTCCATCTTTTACATACAACTATACATACTCCTTCCTTTGCCCTCTCATTCTCACCTACTCCTGCACATATACCCCATCCATACTCCCATTCTCTCACACTTTCTCCTCTCCATTTTGTTTCAGTTATTCCACATACATCCACTTTCGCATCCTCAAGCACCTGGACAATCTCTCTCTCTTTCACCTTATCATTTGCTCCCCTTACATTCCAAGTTCCAATTGCAATGTCCTTTGTCCGGTCCTTGGTCGTCAACGTTTGGTCAGTCCTTGTCCGAGGCTTCTTGTTTGTTTTTTTAGTTAGTTGTTTTCCGGGGAGGGGCACTAACCCTCCGCCAACCCTTTTAGTCGCCTTTTACGACAAGCAGGGATACTGGGGGAGTATTCTTGAAAAAAAAAACCTACCCCCAGGGGGTCGAGGATTCGAACCAGCGCTTGCAACTGCGTGAGTACAGCAGCTTACCAAGCGAGCCATAAATAATAAAATGTTTTGGATGATCTTGCCATGCGACCTTGGCCTTTGATCTATTACTCTTAAAAACAATAGGTCAGTCTCTTGGGTGATCGTCTCCATGTCTGATTGAAATTAGATCAAAGCTGTCTTAGTTATTTTGTTCATACACATATACACGGGTCGAACTTGGAGCTTGCCTTGTTACTTTGACGTTTAACTGGTTGTCCTTGCCGCTTACACCAAGCTTGGTTCAAATAAGATCAACGCATTTTGAGCTGAACTTGACTCTATAACCCTGGCCGTTTGAACTTTCCCTGTGACCTTGACCTTTGTCTTTAATAATTTTACCCTTGACTTATCTGCAATCGCTTCCCAAAGTCTGATCAAAACAGAATAAAACTGTTGAAGATGACTTGACCTTTGATCTATTATTCTCTAAAGCAATACGTTTACCCCGTGGCGGGTCCTCAACCGTTACATCAGAGGCTTGAAACATCAGCCTCCCATGGATGGTCAGATAAGAGGGTGCAGTAGTATGTTATTTCCCGTGTCTTTCATGCTCGCACCTTGTCGCGGTTTCCACGAGGACATACGCAGGCTGTCTCACTCACAAGTACAGCCACTCCAGCACAGTTTCTGTATGTGTACCTAGAAGCAAAAGTTCGTTGACCTGACTTCCATATTTCTCAGTCTTTCCCAAACGACAGAGTGTCCTTATTTCTCGTTTTCTTTTGTGTGCTCCAGAATACTTTAACGTAAACACGGTTCATGTAGCACCTTCCTATGTTACAGCCGGCAGGAGGTGTCGGCGAACATTTGCACATGGTTGTATATCCCATCCTACGCTACTAAAGTCTTCCACACCTACAGTAATTTTCTTGGGTGGTGCTGCTTGTCCCTTTGAATGAACATAAAGACTTGTCAAATACGACTTGACCGAATATTTATCCACCCATAACAGGCGTGTACAAAGATAATACTACGGTTTTCCACTGAGTTGAATAAGATCAGCTTGAAGGAATAAAAACAAGTGATTATGAAATCCGTGGACTGAAGAGTTTAATGTAAAAGTAATCAAACTGAAAGTCCGAATATAGTTTCATGAAGACATATTTTTCATTTTGTTCTTGCTATCACCTGCTGATTTTCTTTGGGTTTGAGACCTTTCTTGGTGGAGGAGCATTATGGAGGCTTTTGTTCGTAACATTTTTAATGGCAGAGGCTTCCCCCCCAAACAAATAAAGTCATCTGGATGTGGCAAGAATGAAAGGACAAAATACGCCGCTACCGGGAAAAAGTGATTTTTTTTTGTTTTGTTTCGTTTCCTTGTCGTTTCTTCCCAATCCACAGAGTAGGGGAGGCATGGCATTCCCAAGGATGGAGCAAGATTAAGTAGCTCTATTAGACAGCGTTTTCTGGCAACCAGGAGAGTCTTAGAGTGCCAAAGAAATTGAAAATTTTGATGAAGGTAGACCTCCTCCAGTATCAGGAGTTAGGCACGGTGAGAGCTCATGAGATCATCTCCCACGGGGAAGGGGGGGGGGTAAGGAAGCGGTCCCCTGGGTCCCAGTCAATGCTAGAAAGCACACCCTAGTTGTTACCTCAGAAAACAAAAATCTCTGTGGTACACCCCTATTCAGACTAGGTTTTGGCCAGAGAGGGCGCTCCCCCATCCCTCATCGGGAGTGACGCCTGGATGGAGCAGTACTTTTACTTTTTCTTTTAAATACAGGAGTACTAAAGATTGCACGGTAGTAGACAATTTCAGAGCAGATTTTAGGGTAGAGTAAAACCCCTAAAATTTTTGCAGAGGGGAGGGGACGGTGCGCCAACCGGGTCAATAAGCGCAATAACTATCTAAATCTCTTTCCGCTCTTTTCTGGCTCCTCCGAGTGGCCTGGCTTATGAACAATATTATTTCCCGTGCCAATCGTGTCAGACAAACAACAAAACTTATGAGCTGACCAAAGAGTCACATTCCATGCAGGAGTCTCCAATCATGACTCGTCAGCGCAATTTTCCTTGCGTTTGGCCTACTCTACCTGGTTATACCTGTAGTCTACGTTTCACGTCACTACGTCTCTTAAAGCTCATGCTTATCTGAAACAAAAATCGTCTGGAATCAGCTGAAGTCAAACACTACACTTGTTTTAACCAATAAAGTTAATGGTGACAGTGTTAATACTCCCAGATCCATATGAATCTGACATTAATTGAAACAAAATACTAGAGCTGCCCTGATCATGAGAGAGGTAAGTGCCAACTCTCCACAACTATTACACAAAGTGTTCCTACCAACCCTTTTCTTGCTTACCGTCTAAGGTCATTGACCTTCTCCAACATATGTGTCTCCACACCAGGAACCACAACCTTTATCTTTCGAAGACATAAATGATAATAATAATGATGAAATAATAATAATAATGGTAATATTAATAACAATAATAATAATAATCCATCCATCCATCATCCAATCCTACATTGCCCCATGAGGATCGTAGGAGCCCGGAGCTAGGCAGTTGGTCTCGACATTTAAGATGAGAGTGACCAGCCTCACTCATCCCTGAGTGGCATTACATGAGCAATCAACCCCAACCATCCTTTGGATATAAACCTTCACCGGCTCAATCCGACTGGAGAGAAATAATTACCCACTAAACCACCAGGTGCCAAAATTTGGTTGTATGGTTACCACCCAGCGTAGTAAATGGTTTCCTGGTGTACAGGAAACCAATTGGCTTGTCACTCAGTATAGAGTCACCCACAGGCAGAAGGAAAAGGAAAGAATGAAGGAAAGAAAGACACAAGAGAGAGTGTAAAGTCACCCGTAGGCAGAAGGACAAGGAAAGAATGAAGGAAAGCAAAACAGAAGCGCGTGGAAGGAAAAAAAATGGAAGAGAGGAAAGGGCAGACACCCGAGAGCAGCACTACATCGAGTGAGTGGATGGTGAGAGCCCCCACCTACCACAACAACACAAACAACAACAATATAATAATAATAACAATAAGAAGAAGAAGAAGAAGAAGGAGAAGACAATTTGTTATTGCCCCATTAGGGGCGTAGGAGCCTGAGGCTATGCTGTTACTCAAGATATTTAAGGCGTCAGTGTCAAGTTGATAGCGAGTGAAAATGCTGCAGTAATGTAAAATTAAAATCATCATCCTCAGCCATTCTCAGAAATGGCATTGAGTGCTTAAATATAGTTAGACTGTTGGCATATAATGTGTAAATGCTATAAGTACTGGGGATGATGTACCCTCACGTTCAAGTAATAGGTCCAGTCTGTGTAATCAGCGGTGTCTGTTGGAAAGCACTCATTTGTATGCGATAGTGCAGGGGTTCTTAACCAGGGGTGCTCACACCCCTTGTGGCTACGAGGTAGGTCTGTCTGGGGTGCGAAAACGCTGTCCTCAAACGTGATTCGTCTTCTGGGAGTAGAGAATAGAGTGTGACTATATCTTTTATGACCTTTGTGATGCTGTTGCCCATAACAGTGAATTTTATGTTCTGAAAACCAATTTTAATATAACTTGCTAATATAATGGACTATATACACAGAATTATATAATTTAATTGATAAGAGCGTGTATATTTCGTTTTGTGGCGTGCTGTGTTGAACAAAGGACAACAGACGCCAACAAGCGAGTACAAGTATGCGTTTGTTGGTGTCTGGAATGGAGTTACTGCGGGGTGGGACTCACTCACGTATAAATAATCGACAGGAGCGATAGCCGAACCATTCCCTCTACTTCCGAGGTGTAGTGTGGGTAGGTATGCGGCTAGGACTGTCGTGCGCCGAAGTGACAACTTGCTTGAGTGTTTTTTACGTATGTTATCTTGTTAGACAGTGTCATTTTTCTCACTGTTTGATAAGCGCTTGCAATGACTGGTTTGTCACTCCATCACATCTTACTCTCAGAGATACACCATATCTTTTATGCATTAATATACTATTTATTTGTATAATACAAATTAATTTATTTATTTGTTTTGTTTCTTTTTCTAGATTTGTCTTCATGTCGAAAAACAAAATTGAAACGATAATTACGTTGAATATGGCTTCACATGTGGCATGGAGAAGGATGGAACACAACATCCACAGTGTATTCCGTGCAGTATGATGTTCTCGAATGCGAAACTTAATCCTTCAAAGCTCGATGGCCATTTCCAGAACAAACATGTGCTGCATGGATGCAGGGAACAACATCACAACATTAAAGGTCAAATGAGCCAGGTTTGAACATGCCAGCACGTTGCTGACATATGGATTTTCATCAACAGAAAAGCTTGTGCTGCTTGCTTCCTACTGAGTGACATACCAGGTTGCTAAGTCAAAGAAAGCTCATCCAATTAGCGAGAACTGATCTAGCCACGTACCCTTGAAATGGCAAAGACTCTTCTTGGTAAGGAGGCACACAAAAAACTACAAGTACCTTTATCAAATGATGTGATCCATGATCATATTATCGACATGAGTCAGGATATTCTGGAGCTTGTTGTCGCTGATTTTGCTGCTAGTCCAGTGAAGCTCAGCTGACAAGTGGATGAATCAAAAGATGTGTCAAAGTGTTGTCAGTTGCTGGTAGTGGTTCGCTATGTAAGCGACAAGGAAGTGGATGAAATTTTTCTCTCGTCATTCACTGAAGACACCTTCTCAAGCAATCGATGTGTACTGTACAGTATGATAAAAGAATCTTCACCAAACACCAACTCCATTTCATCATAATTGGTTCAATGTACTGATGGGGCACCAGCCATGCTAGGCCACCGTTCAGGGTTCGCTGCATTAATGACAAAAGAAATTCTTATCGTGAAGATCACCCATTGTTTTCTTTTCCGATAATTACTTGCAAACCAGATCAATGCCTCTATACCTGAGGAAAATTTGGGGTGCTTGTGTGAAGGTTGTGAACATGATTCTTGGTCGTGGTTTGAGTCATCAGCCGCTCTACTTGCTCTGCGAGGAAATGAGTCATGAACACACTGCTTTTTTACTAACCAGAAGTGAGACGGCTATCGCGTGGTCGTGTGCTTTCTCTTATGTTTGTATTGCGAGATGAAAGTCAACAGTTTCTCCGTAGACAGGGAGAAGACCTGGCTGCATAATTTGATGCCCATTATTTTGTTTAAATGCTTGCACATTTGGCTGATTTATTCACGGCACTCAGTGAGCTCAATCGCTTTCTCTAGGGAAGGGGATTTACTATTGAAACTGCAAGGAAGAAGCTGGTTGCACTAAAAGAATAACTTGCTTTGTGGATTAAATGAATAAGGAAGGAAAATGTAACAAATTTTCCATCTCTTGAAAGGAATAATAACGGCAAATGCTTCTTTATTATCTGACATAGTTTCAAATACTGTTGAGCATATGCAGATGCTTCAGTTAGTAGCTACTTTTTGTGTGCAGAGCTGAAAACCTGTAATAACTGGATCCGGCTCCCTTTCCCGATGATTTGGAAGATACTGATGATGACAGTGAGATCAAGAAAGATATCAATGTAAGATGCAATCATGTAGTCCAAATGGAGTTTACCGAGAGCCATCTGGAGCACTTGTGCGTTTCTATGCTGGAAACACATCGTGTACTAGCATAAAAGACTCTCCCTGTGCTAGTGCCATTCATGACCACCTATCTTTATTAAAACTGGATTCTCGTGTTCGCTCCAACTCAAATCTATGTGCAGAAATCGGTCGGATGCTCAGAACGATATGCGAGTAGCGCTCAGCAACAAAAAGTCAAAGTTCAGTGTCATAACAGAGCATAAACAACAGCAATAAAGTCCCTGAGTTTGCTCGCCAAGCATTATCTTGCAAGACACACCATGGAATGAATGAATGAATGAATCATTGTTTGTAATGAATTATTTACTTATCAGTTATGTAAAATTGTAAATGAATATTAAAATCATGATGTATCTGTTACTGGATACCCGTTGATAATGATACTGTTCCTTCATGAATTTCAAGTAGGAGTGTGAGAAGTGTCTGATACTTTGAAAGGGGTGCAGACAGGAAAAAAAAAAAAAGGTAATAACCACTGCCTTGGTGGTCTAATGGTTAGAATGTCTTTGTGAGAGGGACAAATTATCGTAGGTTCGACTCCCAAGAGGTAACTGGAAGTTTTTCAACCAAGTGGCGTGTTCAAAGGATGTATGTGTCCATCCATCCTTTAATGCACTCCCTAACTGAACTTAGTAATTAACCTCTATATCTCGAAAGGAATACAATGTGACTGGCTATTAGCGGTCCGGTGGACACAGAGGCCACCTAGTAAACTTATGAAGAGTCTTGTTAAATGAAGACTCAGTTTTTCTATCAGAGGGCATTCGGCGACACATAGGCGTACCCACTGAGAAAAATTAAAAGCCACTCCATGCCGTTGGGGGCCTTAACTCCTGGGACATCCTCCTCCCCTCCATCCTTGGAAAAGTCCTGGGAAGGTGACCGACACCAACAGTTTTATCATCATCGTCATCATCATCATGCAGTAAATATTATCATCATTACAGACATCATCATTATTATTTTCATTATTATCATCATGCATGCCCCCTTCTCAACCATACCGCTTTAATGATTTCCCGGTCTCTTGGCTGCTAATCATTTAATTCATTCTCGGCCACACTTGGAAATTCACACCTCATCTCAACGCCAGGTCTCCCCACTCAGTCTTCAAGCAAAAGTTCTCATCCCAGTGCTCCAATGAATAACCAATCGTATTTTCTGTTACTTAAATTCAACGTGTAATTTTTGGCAGGTCATGTTCTGCTGTCGCGGAAATAGAGGTCGGCAAGGTTGCAGTAATAGATGATACAGCGCAATTTCATCGCTAGCTCATTTTTTTAGCTGAATATATAACAGAAATGTGCTGACATAAATCATAAGAAACAAGGATTTTTTTTAGTATAATAATTTGCTTCTCCCATTTTGAACAGCAATTTAACTGAAATTTCACCATGGATTGGTGTGTAAAATTAAAGGTGCACAGTCATCTGACAGCGATTTTCAACAAGTTTATTTTGCGTGTCTCTGAGTAGTTACTGGTTAAGACATTATTAACGTAACACATGACAAGAGCAGTGGTGGAGCCGCTCACTCACCTTAACACTTTACCAGATGGGGTTTTCCATCTGAATATTGTTTACAGAGCGATTAAATGAGCATCAACTTCCAAGTAGGGTACTGGGAAAGCTTGAAGACAAATAATCAGACCGTAAATTGTACTCATGCGGCTTCAATCCTTCTCACTGTGCCTTGGACTCGTTTAGATTATGGTCGTTCTACAGCTGGCCTTATTGATGGTTATATTCTTTTTCTAACTCCGTCAAAACCGGTGTTCCTGAGGGTTCTGACCATTCATTATCTTTCTTCACAATCATCAGTGATCTAAGCTGTACAAATTTAATATATGTAGCTCCAACCCACTCATGTACTAGTGACACTAATCTCTTTTTCCATGTAGTATCCAGAGCTTCCGTCATCCGTCATATGTAACTGCAAGAACCGGATGACTCTTGGCTTGAAATATGTCACACAAGCTGAAACAAAGGAAAGCTGCTAGTTATCAATGCCCCAAACCTCAATTCTTTTGCCTCACAACTAAGCACAGTCGTCCACATTACTGTATCCTAACCTAGATCAAATCATACAGAACTGGATCCTTCATTTTTGCTTAGTATTTTGGTGTGTCAGTGTCTTTTGAACTCACATGACTTCCCTTGTAAAATCATCCCCTCAGAGGTTATTTGTGCCGAACTGATTCCATACTTTCTTTGACTCCACTCGGTTGCTGACTTTGTATAAGTACCTTAATCACCCCTCGCAATACATACGTCATTTATCGGGGACACAACATATCAAGTACTTCTGAACACTGTACTGTAGACTCAAAAGGTTTTCATCTCATCAAATTCCCCTACCCCTATTGACTTCCTTCAACCCCTCTCATTGCCTTAGTGCTCTCTCTCCCTCCCTCTCTCTCTCTCTCTCTCTCTCTCTCTCTCTCTCTCTTTCTCTCTCTCTCTCTCTCTCTCACGATTTTATGCAGCCTGTTATGATTATGACAGTCTGAGATCAAAAATATAGTTCAAGCCTTTTCATGGTCCTGCCTTCTCCACCCATTTATCCCTGTTACGACAGATTATTTAGCTCAAGTGAGATTGCAAATAAGAAGGTTGAGACTTAATACTGCCACCGTTAACAGTGCCATGTTCGCGACAAATCTAGAATTCTATATCAGAAACACTGAATAATTTTATTCTCTGCAGCGTCAGTCACAGAAGCCCGAGAGTGTTATGTGCAGTGATTTGGCAACGGAACTTACGGAAGTTTGAAATACTCATAACATGGATAGGTCGTTTTCATGACGTGGTGCGCGGAAGGTAAAACAAACAACAAAACTAAACAGAGCACTTTCACGACCCAATGAAAAGGTTAATGGTGACAGTATCAGCTCTCTCACATTCCTTTAAATTATCCTCAATTGAATATACTGTAGTGATCTGATCTTAGCTGGAGTAATATACTTCAGATCTTCTGACCGCAGCCGGGTTATCCCCACCAGTAAGGTGTCGTATATTTAAATTACTCTGAACTCCAGTAGACAATTTTAATCAGTTCAAGGGAGACCTCTAGTGGTGAAGAGCCTAATGAAGATTGACTCATAGTGTGACTGACTAGAAAAATTGATCCTTTTGCAGCGTAACAACATAAGGCATTAGAACCATATCAATAATAGAGTTAAAACAGCGTCCATCTATCTATCTATCATCTCATCCTCCACTACTCCATGAGTGTAGTCCCGAAACAGTCCAAACGTTTAAGAGGAAAGTGGCCAGCTGCTTGACGCTGAGTCGCATTGAGTACACAATAAGTTCTAGTTCCCCTCGGAAATTAATCCTTATGAAGGGAAACCAGCTGAAAACCCTTTACCCACTAGAACACAGCTATTCGGTTGGCTGTATGATCACGCAACCCAAATACTATTTCATGGGTTACAAGAAACCATTAAGCTTGTCACTCAATGTAGAATCACCCGCAAGTATCGCTATATTAAGTGAGTGGATCAGTGAACATACACGCCTACCAGACAGAAAATTACATAAACTTTACACATAAAACTGTTTACTTATCCCCTAATTCTACTGACTATCAAAAATTCTTCGACTATCTTACTTCTACGATGGAACACATTCTATCCATTTCTCCTTTCTCTGAAATCTCCATTCTTGGAGATTTCAATGTTCACCACCGCCTTTGGCTCTCCTCTCCTTTCACGGATCCACCTGGTGAACAAGCCAACATTTTTTCTATCCTTAATGACCTAGAGCAGCTTGTACAGCACCCTACCCGTATCCCTGACCGCCTTGGAGAGAGCTCCAACATACTTGACCTCTTCCTCACAACTAATCCTTCTGCTTACTCTGTTAATCTTTTCTCTCCGTTGGGCTCCTCCGATCACAACCTTATTACCTTAACCTGTCCTATCACTCCGGTACGGCCTGTGGACCCTCCAGGGAAACGTCGTCTGTGGCATTTTGGAGCCGCAGACTGGGAGGCCCTCAGGCAGTACTTCTTTGATTTTTCCTGGAATGATTTTTGCTTCCATGGCCGTGAGCCATCTGAGTGCGCCTTGCACATTACGGAGGTTATTCTCTCGGGCATGGAAGCATACATTCCTTTCTCATATCCTTTGACTAACGCAAGAAAGCCTTGGTTTAATCACGCTTGTTCTAATGCTGTCCGCAACAAGGAGAGGGCCTACAAAAGGTACCGGAGCCAACCCACCCCTGAATCACATCATCTTTACGTTTCTGCCCGGAATCGTGCTAAGTCTGTTCTTCGCTCTACTAAAAATAATTTCATCAATACTAAATGCTCTCAACTCTCCAACTCGAATTCTTCCCGCTCCTTCTGGCATCTTGCCAAAAATCTTTCTAACACCTTTACCTCATCATCCTTCCCTCCTCTTTTCTACTCTGATGGTTCTGTAGCTATTTCTTCTACTGATAAAGCAGATCTCTTCGCACAGACTTTCTCCTCCAACTCTACCTTAGACGATTCCGGTGTTGTTCCTCCATCACTTCCCCCCTCTGACTTCCTCATGGCTGACATTAAAATTTCTTCAGTTGATGTATTTTCTGCCATCACTGGCCTCAGTACTAACAAGGCATATGGGCCTGATGGGGTCCCTCCTGTTGTTCTCAAGAACTGTGCTTCTGTGCTTACACCCTGCCTAGGCAAACTCTTTCGTCTTTGTCTGTCAACTTGTACCTTTCCTTCTTGCTGGAAGTTTGTTCTTATTCAGCCAGTCCCAAAGAAGGGTGACCACTCCCAACCCTCCAACTATCGTCCAATTGCTTTAACGTCCTGTATTTCAAAAGTTTTCGAGTCAATTCTTAATAGAAAAATTTTAAGGCATCTTTCCTATCACAACCTTCTTTCCGATCGGCAGTATGGGTTCCGTCAGGGACGCTCCACTGGCGATCTTCTCACCTACCTTTCAGACTCCTGGTCATCCTCCTTTCGGGACTTTGGCGAAAGCTTTGCCATTGCACTTGACATCTCAAAGGCTTTCGATCGATTCTGGCATAAATCTTTAATTTCCAAACTGCCCTCCTACGGTTTCTATCCTTCTATCTGTGCCTTCATCGCTAGCTTCCTTTCTGGTCGTTCTATAGCCGCTGTTGTAGACGGCCATCGTTCTTCTCCTAGATCTATCAACAGTGGTGTTCCTCAGGGCTCTGTCCTATCACCAACTCTCTTCCTTTTATTCATCAATGATCTTCTAAGCTGTACATCTAACCCTATCCACTCATACGCTGATGACTCCACCCTTCACCTTTCCATTCGGTTCCCGCAACGCCCATCTCAACAGTTACTTCAACAAACAAGGGATGAGGCTATGGCACACCTAATGTCTGACTTGGATCGTATCTCTGACTGGGGTAAAAATAATATGGTTGTCTTTAATGCATCTAAGTCTCAGTTCTTACACCTATCAACCCGACAAAATCTTCCACAGGTATACCCACTAATGTTTAATAATATTCAGCTTAATCCTGCATCATTCTTGAACATGCTTGGGGTTTCATTTACTCGGGACTTATCTTGGAAAGATCATATTACATCTCTTGTAAAATCTGCTTCCAAGAGATTGGGTGTGCTAAGCCGACTCCGCTCTTTCTTTACCCCTGCGCAGTTGTTGACTCTATACAGGGGTTTTATCCGCCCCTGTGTGGAGTACAACTCTCATGTGTGGGGAGGCTCCCCACATACAGCTCTTCTCAATAGGGTGGAGTCAAAGGCTTTTCGTATCATTAACTCTCCTCCTCTTACTGACTCCCTTCAACCTCTGTCTCTTCGCCGCACTGTTGCATCTTTATCTCTTTTCTATCGCTACTTTAATGGTCACTGCTCCTCTGCACTGTCTGCTTGCATTCCTCCACCTCTACGACGGGCGCGTAGCACCCGTCTGGCAGCAAACTCTCATCCTTTTTCTGTCCAACTCTCTAATGCAAGAGTTAACCGTTACTCTCAGTCTTTCATTTATGCAACAGGTCAGCTCTGGAACTGTCTCCCTCTATCTGTATTTCCTGCTGCCTATGATCTCCAGTCTTTCAAACGCAGTGTGTCCAGGCATCTCAAAATGATCGGATCTTGAATTTGGCTCTCTCTTGAATTTTGTTTTTCTCTTGGAGGGAACTGTTACTGCGGGCTCATGGCCTTTGGTTCCTTCTTCCCCGCATAAAAAAAAAAAAAAAAAACACTAATTGCAGCGAATGGAGGGAACTTTAAATTCCTGAACCGAATTTATCTTGTCTATTATTATTCAAACTATCCAAGGAAAATATGAATAATAGACTGAATTTCTCTGTTCTTGGTAGCATCACCCACCCTTTGTAATTCAGTCTCTTCTTGAGCTGCGAGTCACAAACCGCGACCACAGTATGTGAACCGAATTAAAGGCAACTACTTGTTAATTTTAGTTTGCCAAAAGAAATATTATGCCACGAGATCCACAAGCGTTATTAAGACAGGTAAGGACTTGGGTTTTAGATGTTAACAATGGAGGTTTATTAACTTCCACCTTCCTTCCAATGCAACCGCTGGTAAACATATTGAGAGAGGAAAGCGGGGACCTGGGGATAGTTTCTCTCTCTCTCTCTCTCTCTCTTTGTGTGTGTGTGTGTGTGTGTGTGTGTGTGTGTGTGTTGCTGGTAGGCCAGTAAGGAGCAAGTCAAAGATGGAAGAACGAAAAATGGTTGGGGCTGTAGAAAATGGTGACAGACAATGGGGCAGGGTAGGGGCAGAATATCCTCTAAAGATCTGCGTTGTAAGAGGGGCGGCTTTGGCCACGGGAAGGCTCAGGTCACAGTTCTGTCTTACACTTCGATGTCGGGTATCTGTGTACGGTGGGGTCGGTGTAGAATAATGGACAACAAGGCGAGCATATTACACCGTGTGAGTACTTTTGTTATACATTGGCCGAGGTGGCTGTGACGATGGATCAAATCAGTTTCTCCTCAAAGCAGAGAAAAACAATAATTAGAACTGCCGGAAGGAAGGCAGCTTGCACAATTTAATGCCTCACAACACCGCTGAGAACATTTAAGCTGCAAACTCGTCATTCAGTGCAACACTTAACTCAGTGTTTTGGCTACATCGAAGAAGGAGTTGCCTTTAAGAGAGGAGGGGATGTGAGGGCTATCCCAAAGCTTTCTAGGAAAACATCTCAAATCGCTCTAATAGTTTCATATAGTACAGATGTTGTAACTACGATATACTCTTCTCAGTATTGTTCATATTTTTCTTTAGTAGCCTACCAGTAAGTTAAAAATGTGTGGATATAACAATTTGCCAGGGTTTTAGAAACGAAAGGACTGGTAAACAGTTAGGTCAGTAGGCTATGAAGATAAAGTTTCATTATCTTTTCGATATCGGTTTCGAAATGCTTTGCTAAGTGGGTAGGTTGTTCTGACACTCTTAATGACTCCATAAAACTTAAAAATGAAATATGTAGGCTGTAGGTAAGTTTTATATATTAATAAACTGGGTAGAAAAAAAGATTAGTAAATTTAAACTCAGAAATATTTCTAGTGAGCTTAGCACTTGTTGTCTCATTGTAATAATACTTCATTTTTCTTTTTAGATTTGCAGATTTGGGCAACATAATTATAAGATCTTTTCATACTTATTTGAAAAAGTACAAAAATTGCATTATTGCAAATAAGATAGGCCGATTTACTTCTATTTTTTTATGCAAGGAACAAGGAACCAAAGACCAGAAGCCCGCAAAGTGTTCCCTCCAAGAAAAAAAACAAAACAAAAACAAGATAACAGAAAGCCAAAACAAGATCCGTACATTTCGAGATGCCTGGACCCACTGCGTGTGAAGGACTGGAGATCATAGGCACTAGGAAAAACAGACAGAGGGAGACAATTCTAGAGTTGTCCTATGTTCTAGGTGCAGGCAAATCCCGTGTAATGTTTAAAGTGATTACGTACTTATCAGTGCAGATATAAAATGAGGAAAAAGATACAAGAGGGTGACGGAGTAGGGCTGTTCCAATATTCATCTCCCCTTCCCACCAAAGGAATCAAATAAACGCGTCCACTCGTTTGTACATTCACTGGATGACCTTTTGTACTGTACAGTCTCCAGCAAAAATCGAGCACCGGCTTGACGAGCAGGTTGGTATATGTGGCACCGCCACACCCCTAAATTCACCCCCCCTCCCTCATTCCCATTCATTCGTCTACCCTCCACCCTCCCCACATCCAAGGGCCTACTCGCATTGTCTCAACCACTCTTCCATCATCCATTTGTCTTAGGAAATAATGGTTTTGTTATGATAACAAATAAAAACACATTACACAGTATTTTACTCCATAGTATATTTATAGACCACGATCTGAACGCAGGGTAATATAAAATAGTAATATATTCGTATGACAGTGAGGTCTGTAATCATACAATTTATCATTTTGACGGTTGTATCCAGTGTGTAACATTAAACAGTCGGAAGCTATAAGCAAATGTTTGTAGTGGTCGGTGGTGTGGGGGGGTAGCTGGCCGTCACACGTTGTGGTAGGGGCATGAGGAGAGGGAGATGGACCCGGGGTCGACGGCTCTTCCCATGGTGGATAGTGTGTGTGTGTGTGTGTGTGTGTGTGTGTGTGTGTGTTTTCCACCAATGCTCATAAACACGTCTTTATTATCACCGTGAAGTGTGCATTACAGTATTGTCCACTACGCCGTATAATAGTGATATTTATAGTGTAACGATATGGCAAATAAGCATTTAATGATCAGTACACAGTAAGACCTTTTTTTCTGAATGTTATTCAGTCAGATATGCAGTGCAATAGTGGATTATAATACATTAGTTTGAACGTAGCCTTTAACTCTGCAGGGTAAGTCAGGCTAGAACACCAGATCTTTAGTAAAACATTCACTATTGTCACTATACCACATGTTATTATAGGGCAACTGGAACAGGGCGACTGTACCTTCCACTCATATTAGGTTGTCTTTTGTCTGTCGAATTTAACTTGACCTAAAATTGTTTGAATGATGAGCATTAAGAAGAGCTAAGCACTAGAAAATGGTGTTAGTTATGAGGAAGTGCTGAGGACTTATGTTGAGCCTTAGTATTGTCTTATCTTACAATTAAGTTACGAAAAATAAGCTGCAAAAGGAGGAAAGTCTCATGTGGAGGTCGAACCATATCATCTCTAAAACCTACCGATTGCCTCATCATGCCTTCAGTAACGCCTAAGTCATGCATATTCCTATCAATATTTATTTTTTTCCAGATATCTCAGTGAGAGTATCCAAAAACAATTCTTCAGTAGGGTGACGTTTTGTTCTGGCTGTTGTTTCATGACTGCAGTCCACTTAGTAAGGATTCTTCGCACAGGCAGGGTAGATAAAGCTTTCGTTACTGCCTACATTGCTTCAAGACTCTGCTTAAGCTAAATGAAACAGACAGTGGTAAAAATGACGTGCTAATTATTTATAACCGAATGGCTTTACACATATTCTACCCTCCTCAACCACTTGAATCCTAGTGAGGTACCATTTGGGTAATTCCTGCTTCTACCAGCGATTTTATTCACCTTGGGAATGATCTGTCGTACTTGGGAGATTTATTAAGGCTATATTTAATCCTTCCAGTTCGAAATGTCTCTCTTCAGCAAAATATAATCGTCGGGAGATGGAAAAAATAAAATGCAAAAAAACTTCCCGAATTCGGTGGGGTAAGACCACAAGCATCATCACATATAATCTCTCCGGTGACAGCCTTTACATTCTCAGTCACTTTTCTGCTACTAGCCCTATGAGACGCTTACCGATACCACTTAGTATTTTCCAGTTTTTTAAGAGAACCCTAGGTGGTGAAAGGGTTAAGATAGATGACATAATTACTGACCTTTTCCAAGTTTTTCTCAAATTGGGTAAGTTCGACTGATGTTTGCAAAAATAAAGTAACAAGATCTCTGGCTAGTGTGTGTAACCTCTCCCAGCACGCTCAACATGTAGGGTCTCGTATGGTACCAACATTCTCCCATCATAGTCAGGGGTATTTTTTTTTAACGAATCATAACTTTCAGTGCTACTATTTTTGTAAATTGGGGGAACTGGCAGATCTGTTATGTAAGTAATATGGAATTTTAATTGATAATTTTTCGATAATGGACTTCTGAAAAAAAAAAAAATTATGATGATTTATTGGGTAGGGAATCTATTACACGGCCCCCTCGGTCTCCAGGAAATCTTTATTGTTTCCATCCCAGTTAGAGTCAGGGAGTGAGAGTTCGCCTGCTGTTCCACTCCGTCTACTTCACACTTAGGGAACTTCACTGCATTAAGAAAAAATAAAATTTGGCCAACTAATTAACCTCGTCTACTGCACGCTTAGGGAACTTTAATCCATGACAGTCACATCAACGACCACCATTTACGAGCAAATAAGCATACCATACCTCTCTTATGTTAGGAATATTATCCGTCAGAGGAAAGTGGGAAACAGAAGAGGTGAAATATTAGGCGATTTTTTTATCCTCGACTGGCAGTACAGAACTATCAGGTCCAGTCAGTAAGAGCCTCTTCTCCACACGACTACATTTTTTTTCACCATACATACATCCAACCGCTGTTGTACTTGTTAAACTTGAAAATAAAGAAAAAATAATAGTTCAACAGTTCTCCAGTTTCCTAGAGTACTAATATTTAATGTTTAGGTCATATGATCAAGTATACTGCTGCTGAGGAGAGAACTGCGTGAGACTGAGATATAGGAAGTTCTGACGTGTGATGTAACAGGAAACTGGCACTTGAAGCTGCAGTTTGGAATTATAAGCAAATAGAAAACATGGAAGAGCAGCTGAGAACTTAAAATGAATCTCAGCGATATCGTAGTTTTCAAATGTTCTAATTGTGAAAAACTGCAGTGTGGCTCATCGTTAGGTATCAGACTTCTTGTGATCTTTAGCTTTCTTCTGAAACGGTTAGAGCAAGGAGAGAGGGAGCAAAATCAGAGGAGAGACAACGAATATGATACCTTATCATACGGGTATAGGAAAAAAAAAAAAAAAAGGAAGGAAAGAAATGAAGAAAGAAAAATCTTGCATCAGACACAGGGGCACTGACAAAACAGAAGTTACTTACCCCCGCCTCATGACCAAGCATTCTTTCAGAGAGCATTATGGCGTAATATGGAAAACAGAGGAGGTGTTGAGAAAAATCTTTACACCAGTGAAAATATGGCTAGGAAACAATGAAGAACTTAGTTATATCACGTAGCTCAACTGCAGATTGCACCTCACACCGTTTATGCAATTTCCATTCACCTCCACACGTGTATCGCTGTCCTTGTTACTTCTTTCACAGTCATCAGTAAATGCTTGCTCAGTTCCCACAGGTGTAATACATTCCATCTTGCTGTCGTCTCTAGAATCAGGGATAAAGGTTCGTTTTACATTTCACCAGTTCGGCTTCTCACCACAGTCTTCTGGCTAACATTTCTTGTGTAAAGGAGGTTTGGTATATATTCCTGCCTACACTGTTAGATACTTGTCTGTGAGGAAAATGACAAGACGTGGTGTGAGAGTGAAGCAGAAACAGAGGAATACCGTGTTTTCAACGTCTAGACAAGGGACGATACTTATCCATTTCCTTGATCTTCCTGCAGAAAACAGTTATAATCTGCTGTAATTTTCGTGTCGTAACTTAAGATTTATTTATGAAGTTAAATAAGGACAAAGAGAAAGATTATACAGCCTCCTTGTCCCTCCTGCACATCAAAACATGACTTACGACAGGGAACTGGCCGTAAGTGCGTTTGTGTATCCCAGTTCAGGGTAGTATAGCTCACTTTTACCTGAAAGGCATCGTCTAGCGTTAACGAAACTAAATACTGGACAATACTCGACCGTGAGTGTTATTAGGAAATTTGATTCACAGTTTTACTTTCCTAATCTTTAATTGACCTTTAACCTTTAAGATCCATGCAGTCTGTCCGGCAGTAAACCTTATTTATATTTTTTTCTTATAAACTATGACATATTTGCTTTCTACACTTAACCAAATCAATATTGTAAAAGCTCCGCAAATATACCGTTCTATAGTTCCATGCACCTTCTTTCCGACTTCTCTCTTAATCTTTTCTTACTTTGCCTTCTCGTTTGTCCTCGTTCTACAGTCAAGCTAACTTTCTCCTGGTTTTCTTACGCAACATATTTGTTAGTCTTCTGAATATGTAACAATCACCCAATCATTCAGATTCATGTCTTCCTCTCTTTTCACTATAACCTCTCTAGCCAGTTTTTGGATAGATCATCATTCGTGAGTACTTTTCTTTCCTTTTTATTTTTTATTTTTTTATTTTTTACTGCAGTCTATCTTATTAAAACAGCTAAAAGAACTCTCATCTCCAGTATGCATGCACGTACGAGTATCTATGAACTCCAGCGGTCGGTATACAGCTGCTTGATATTGACTAGTAGATCTGATCCAAACATTCAAGCCGTGTTTTACCATTCCTGAAGGGCAAGTGATCCGTAGAGCCGAGAATCATCCATTTCTGCCGCTGTGGAGCCGACCCGCCTCCACTCAGAGTTTCAATGTCATATTGAAAGTGTGGTAGAGGGCTGCGGTTGTGAGTGGGAGAGTTTATATGCGTGTATACCAGTATTAACCTAGACAGGATGTAAACATGTGATACCAACTACAGGGCATACCATTATACTTTCTTACGATACCGACCCACTCGCCGGAACTTCTTGCATCCGTGACTGTGTGTGTGTGTGTGTGTGTATGTGTGTGGACAGGAAGATGTAAAAAATCACCCAACTGTATACTATCATATCCAGTTAGTCAGCGTGTGAATACTTAGGTCAGTAAAACATAAGCAGTACCTCATAGTCATGGCAAATGTAGTTTTTTATTCAGCTAACGCATGACAAGTATATTTAGAGACGAGTTATAAGAGTGTTAGAGCTTTAATACTGTCTCCATTAACTCGTTTATGGTAGAGACACTAGTATTTTATTCCAGCTAACAATAGACCTTTCTTACACGTTTAGAGTGACTCAAGCGATGCCTGAAAGGGTTAACTGTTTTCCACTGTCTGGAGATTAGTAACCCAGTAAGATGCGTACTCACGCACCCGAGGGAGTAACTGGTGATTGAGTTGTTTTTTATTTGTCACTTGATGCAGGTCATCACACACACACACACACACACACACACACACACACACACACTTTGTACATCAGACTGAATCCTCTGAACCCTCGGTCATAATTTGCACAGTATTTTCAGCTCTGCTACCTACACAAATTTGGAAAGATCATTTGTACTAAAAGGATTAAGGAACACTGATTTTAGCCTTTCAGTTTGAAATATTGCTAAAAAAAAATCGTCTAATAATAAGATTAAAAAAAATAATAATAATAATATACGCCATTTGAGAAGTGGTGAAGGATGACATAAGTGTAATATTACGATTGAAAAAAAAAATGATAGAATAGAAAGTTATTTTTGTTCTGTCTTTTGTTCCTGTTGTTGCCCAAGTTAGTCTGAACGTGGGCCTAGCGGTCTGCAGGCTCCTCTTTTCGGGAGATAGGTGAGATGCTGAGCTATGTTTGTATAATAAGGTAGTTGAGGTGTCATATGAGAGCCATTGTGTAAAGGGGTCCCTCTCAGCGCCAATATCACTGTAAAATAAATAAAGAAAATAAATAAGTAAATAAATAAAGCGCTGAAAAGATTCTTGGATAGATGTTACATATTACTACCAGACATCTTGTAAAAAATATTAGAATACACAAACAGTACGACAGTTACATCCGTTAATCAGAAACCACTAACCTCACCACAAGCTGTTATTAGCATTATGGACCATGAACAGCACATGGATGTCATGTGCTGCATCGTATCTGAGTTCTGTGAATAAATAAATGAAAGAGGAAAGACTTTGCGTAGTAAGCAATAGTTTTGGATCAAGAACTTTCACTGTCATCACATAAGCATGACGTCACCCCTGCACTTCTGTTCGTACATATGCTCCCCCACCCTGAAAGAAGTCATTGATGCTCATGACATTTATAGGTTTTAGTAGTACATATCAAAACAAATGTCTCGGTAGATATGTTGGCATCCATCTTTTGGGGTGGAGCACTCTTTATCACACAGCATGTTACATTGTTTGACTGTCACACGTAAAAATTTTCATTATAGACGGCTTTGTTCAGCTCAGAGAAACTTGTTATTATTGTTGTTGTTGTCCTAGGTTTAAGTTTACCTGCACATGATCTCGCTGAACTGTACTAAATCACTCACTTTAGGCGGACCCTCCCAGAGAATTTTCGTTGATATATTATATTGAAGTCTTGATAAAAAGGTGAATACATGTCAAGCTGCATTACACTGGGAGCATAGTGGACTGTCCGTGAGTTACATTGTACTATAATAATGCCACCACGCGGAGGCACTGATATAGCAAGACGAAGGGGCTTAGAGATGACGATGGTGCAGTCGAAGGCGAACTCACCCTGCATCCGAGAAGTCTAGGGTTCGATTTTCAAGATGGCCTGAGATTTTAAGTCTGTCTTTTTTTTTTTTAACTTCTTCTTTGCTTGACCTAACAATTAACCCCTCATGCTAGAGAAAAAGAAAGCTTAAGCCTATTTCATTTTTTCTAAATAATTAGCCTCCTTTGTTCGGAAAACCCTAGCATTAATATACAACTAACATGCAAGAAATTTTACTCAGCTGATGGTGAGTCAAACGAAGCTGAAAGTGTTAGGAATAGTACAATTAACAACATCAGTCCAATCGGGTGTTATTATATTTTTTTCTTGATATCACCACACGATTTTTTTCAACTTGGAACATATCCCTTGTAGTGACGAGGTTACTGAAGTCTTTATCTATCCCCTCCTGTTCAAAAAGTCACTCCTAAGCTGAATATAACTGACTGATGCTAGAAAGAATAAGATGGTAACTGTTATCGAATCAGAGGAGATGACCCTGCATAACTCAGTACATTCCCAATATTCCCTTCTCGTTTATTCAGCGAAGCTCAAGACGTTGCTGGGCGAAGTGTGTCACAGGGGGCCTGGATTTCTTATGATATCAGATTGGTTGCAAGTAACATAATACTCTGTTTCAGGAAAGATTCAGTTCGGGTTAGTATAGGTCCAATGAGGCAGGATCAGGTGCATCTAGGTTATTTTAATCCTATTTTTTAAAAAATTTAAGAGAAATACGCTAAGGTGATTTGTACATGTGGAGAGAATGAAGAATGATAGACTGACTACGAGGGTGTATGTAGGTGAAGTGGAGGGAGGGAGAGGGAGGGGGAGACCGAGGATGAGGTGAAGGGATAGAGTTGAAAGGTATATGAGGGAGCGGGGAATGAGCTGGGGGGAGGATAGTCAAATGGTGGGTGACAGAGCGACTTGGAGGCGTTTTGTCTGCTGCCACCCTTTGCGGAATTAGGGCGTCGGGCTATTGATAGATAGATTTTTAAAGTATTAATTTACCTCAAACAGGCATATTTAGAGACCGTCAGATTTACTCGTACATACCTGAAGAAGTAAGATGTAGCCTTCAAATGCTTCATTAACACATAAAGTCTTTCAAAGCTTAATAAAATCATCTGGAGGTAGCAAGAGATACCAATTGTACACATATTACTGAAAGGTTTAAACAAATTCAGGTGAAATCAGTTTGAGTCGCTTGAGGTACAAGAGGCATCAAAAGTCTAGCAATAAACTCTCATCCCTTTTCTGTCCGACTCTCTAATGCAAGAGTTAACCGTTACTCCCAGTCCTTCGTTTATGCAACAGGGCAACAGGTCAACTCTGAAACTGTCTCCCTCTGTCTGTATTTCCTACTTCCTATGATCTCCAGTCTTTCAAATGCAGTGTGTCCAGGCATCTCGAAATGAACTGATCTCGAATTTGGCTCTCTGTTGTATTGTTTTTGTTTTTTCTTGGAAGGAAAGGTTTGTGGGCTCCTGGCCTTTGGTTCCTTCTTCCTTGAAAAAAAAAATAGTTAAATAAAGTCACCAGTGTCAGTTGCTGCGGATTCACCACATTGATTGTCACAGTTGGTGGGGAGAAAAAAATGAAATGTTACAGGAACTTTGATGCCAACTGTACATCTCGACACAGTTACATTCTGCTGAAAGCTGGCAAGGTCTACATAATTCCATGTACTGCTGCAGACAATGATATCCTTCATCATTTTGGTCGAACAATTAAGAAACTCGTACACAGTATTTTGAAAAGTTAACTGGGCTCCAACCATCGCACCACTGGGTACTGGACTTCATTTCCTAATTTATCTTTATGTAGTGGATCAATATTTATGTCCGCAACTGTGCATCATCTCACATCCAGTCATGCTCAAGCACATCGTTCGTTCGTTCGTTTTAAGATTCCCTCCACCTATAGTGGAGGCCGGGCCATACATTAGCCCTGTCGGTGGGGGTAAGCTTTTTCATAGTCAGGGGAAAGGCAAGGCCTGGGGTGTTCTGAGGGGCCGCCCAGCACACACGCCCTGTCTTTTACAGCTTTTTTTAGTGAGTGTGTCAAGCAGATCCAGTCATATCAGCTCATTTCTAATTAGATCAGTTCAAGTTCATCCGGATTAATTCTGGTTGTTTCTAGTTCAGATGAATCAGCTCAAGTTCATATATTAAGGTTAGACGACAGCAGCAGCAGCAGTAACCATAATATCATCAGTAATAACAACAACAACGTGAGAATAAGTTAGTCATACGCCTGGCCTTTTGCGACAAATATAAAAAAAAGGAAAATTTGGACGGTGCAAAAGTATATGACCCGTTAAGCCCCGAGAAACCCGTTGTGCAAGTCACCAAGTTCATATTTATATTTATGCTCAGTTAGGTCGGGTTAAGGTCAGGCTAGATTACACCGTGACTGGAGGCTGAACTGGGTGTGGGTAAGCACAATTAAATCTTAAAAACGTGGCTTAGCGTTACCTTCTGGCGTCTTAAACGATTCTTTACAGTGACGCACTGGTATATTACAGTACAGATTATTCTATTTTGCTTTAGGGGGAGTTTCTGATTTGCAAGAATTAGATCAAACCTTCTTTAACCCCCTTCACTTCTAGAGGTGTCATCAGTTGAACGACATGTGATCAAAACCATAATGTTCCTGAAAGAAAAAAATATATTAGCACTGTAGTTTCGATGAACGACCTCGAACTTTAGTGTGCCGGGGCGGAGATATGAGGTCTTTGTGTGATCAGTCTGCTTCGTATTTTGTAAGGGTGGGGTTGGCGTTGATAAAGAAAGGTAAGAGATCCTGTTATCATCGAAATTTATACAGAAGGGTCAGATGTATTGTCATAAGCTATACAGAAAGGTTAGACATATTCTATCATCATTATAGTCTGTATAAAAAAGTCAGACCTATTATATCATCATCATATGCTTCAGGAAATACTGTAAAATTTAGCAGTCTTGGTCTCAGTCATACGGCCAGTAGTCACATAGAATGACGGGGAAACAACCCAGTAAACAATCCACTAGACCACGACAAAAATTGTAGCTTTACAAAACTAGGGAACATATTTATAAACTCTCACAGGCTAAAGTTGTAAATCTAACATACTTTAATCCTGTGTGTGTGTGTGTGTGTGTGTGTGTGTGTGTGTGTGTGTAAAACAAAGATAAAAACCAACAGGAGAAAACCGGAAAGTTTCAGCAGGTACCATGAAGATAGAATCACTCCCACATCACCTCTCACTCCAGTTCTCAGAAATCTACAATGTCTGGCATAATAGTTTAGCTACCATCTGGGCATCTGGCACAGGTATATCTTGAAGCTGTATCGTGCAGTGTATAGCCATCCACAAAAACCCTATCGTCTACATCAGTACGAGGCAAATATTTTCAGGATTCGACAGTAAACTGGACACATGAGAGAGAATAGCACTTCTTTGCCAAAGGTGTAAGTGGTGTGTTGGGTTAATGAGGGCCCGGGGGTGAGAAGGGTTAAGTGTTTCAAGTTGATGGTGTGAGCTGCCATCCAGACTTTTAGTAACGACTGTACATACCGGTAAGTTTCCTGGCCATGGTGGTGGGGTTCTCTCCTGCTCCACATCCACCCTCCTGGACCACTTTCATCCAGAGGTGATGGTCAAGTGGTGAGAAAATAATCTGGCTTTCAAAAGGAGGTGACTCCGACCTCGGGCTGGGGCAGGAACAATTTATCTCCTTCAGTCCGATGGCGTACTTCAAAATTTGTTCTTTTTGTTCACCTCCAGACAATTTCACTTAATTTAGGAAACGCCTCAAGTTCTGTGGGATTCACCAACGCAGTTTGAAAGGTTTTCCAAAGCTGAGTAAAGCAGTAAGGAATTAATGGAATATGATTGGAATTTCATTAAAACAAAACTTACCGCTCTTCCACAACACCCACCCTCATGTCTTATAAATACCCGACTAATTCCAGTCAAAAATGAGACAGCTCTAGCGATGGGATATGTATATGATATAGAATCGAAGTGGTAACATGGAAAGGTGTGTGTCACATCGGAGGATGGTTGGGTTACAGGGAACAGCCTGTACAGTCTGTGCCAGGAGACGAACATACAAAAAAATACAAATAAAAGAAAGAAAAACAAGGCGAGACGTAGGCGACCCACCCTCGCCTTAAGGTCAAGAGCACCACGGTCGTAATCTGCCCACACCACTTCTTTTTACACTTGTTATCAGCTGAACGGTGCACTTCACTAGTGATCACTACTGGAGGCTGCCGATGTTGATTGCAGCACACGTCCTCGTTAGGTTATCCCGCCTCACTTATACGGCTAAGTTCTGTTTACGATATACAGTGAGTTTTATACTAGCAGTTTTCTAGTAGGCGGTTACATAAAAAATAGTGGGGGGGGTTATATTACTTAAGTATACAGTATATATATATATATATATATATATATATATATATATATATATATATATATATATATATATATATATATATATTCTCTCCAAACGATTCCTTTCTCTTACAACACTGATACTTTTCTATGGCCTATTCCTTGTGGAACACAGCAATGTAATAAATAATAATGTAACAACAGATCCAGTAATTATGTTCCTCTGATTTTAGTGCCTAAAGCTGGACTGTTTTTACAGTTTTTTTTTTTTTTTACCTTGTAGAATTATTAATGATTTTATTTTTTTTCCTTTTTTTCGAGATATTTATTAATGAAAGAGCTACATCAGGTCTATCTTGTAACTAAGATTGTGATGCTTGGTTGACAAAGCTTTTATATATGTTTGTGTTATGAGCTTGGCACTGAAGTCCGCTTTACCTTTTTATATATAAAATCATGAGTTATTATTTAGTGGAAGCCCCAGTTTTGGGTGTGGATGTCGCTGAAGAAGTAAAAAAAAAAAACAGCAATGTGTAGGCTATGACGAGTAAGCATTTGCAGGTAAATGCACGGTGAAATAACTGTTGTCGACGCAGCACAGCAGCAATAACAAGATAATCGCCAGTACAGTCTGATATTTTACTTTTTTTTCTCCATACTTTCCACTCCTGGGTTATATTCCTAGGCTGAGAGAAGCTTGCCCACAGATGATTCTCTCTGATAATAAAGCATCTTATAGAGGAAAATAAGAGGATTGCATTACGTGTGAAGTAGATGTGGCGGAACCATAAGCGATCGTTTGTCCCCTGTGGTATATAGGGAAGGGGAAGGAAAAACAAATATTAAAACAAATCTCCGGGTGACACGGATCGGTGCAAAGAAAAGTGGGAAAGAGGGACAGAATTTTCCTCCTAAACATTAGAGAGATTCGATTTTGTTTTTCACAGTGATATTCAAATTCAAACAAAAACCACGATATTTACCTTGGACAGATTGATGTGTGTGTGTGTGTGTGTGTGTGTGTGTGTGTGTGTGTGTGTGTGTGTGTGTGTGTGTGTGTGTGTGTGTGTGTGTGTGGAGAGAGAGAGGAGAAAAACAATAAACCAACACTTTAAAACTATTATTTCAAACATAATGTAGTTCTATTCAATAGTTTAACCATAATGCTGGTTACAGAGGGATAGGCAAACAGACTGGCAAACAACAAACCCAGCCAAAACCACAACTTCCTTGGGAGAGATTATCAATAAATGTATTGAAAAAATAAAACTATTAAATAAGAGGGAACACACAGGCAGCGCAACACCACGCCCATCAACTGGTTTAAGGGCCTAGTATGTGACTTTGCCCTACTCAAAATGAATTTAATTCATTCTCCTAACCCTCAACCCTTCCACCAACTCTGGGTTCAAAGTAGATCAATATTGTTTGAACTGACTTTGCTCAATGACCTTGACCTTTGACCTTCCGTGAAACCTTGAACTTTGCTCTCAAAATCGAATCTCCTGGACTGCAGATGTAACAGGCAAATAAATAAATGGATAAATATGCAAATAGCTAAATAAAATCGATGTGAAGCAGCACCTGACTGGCGGGAGAGGGATGGGGCAGGACGGGGTGGGGTTTGGTGGGGTTGGGTAGGGAGGGGTGGGACGGGGCAAAGCAGAGTAGGGCGGGGTGGGGCCTGGCATGGTGGGTTGGGTGTGTGAGGGGTAGTGCACTGCAGTCCTGGCTGGAAGGGGTCAAGGAAGGTGTGGATAGTGTTGTGTTGGTACAGATCATGGCAAAAACTGGTCCAACCTCACCCGGCCAGCCAAGAGAAAGTGAGAGGAGGCGGGCAAGGAGAGAGTGAGGGAGGTGCAGGGTGGAGGTAGAGAGTGACGGAGGTAGAGGGAGGGATAGAGAAGCTGAGAGTGTGGGAGATAGAAAGAGAGATGTAGAATGAGACATGGACAGAGTGAAGGAAACAGAGGGAGGGAAGAGAGAGTGAGGGAGGCGGACGGGAAGGAAAGAGAGCTAGGGGAAAGTAGAGGAGGAGGAAGATAGAGGGAGGGCGAACGAGAGAGTGAGAAAGGTAGAGTGTGGGATGGAGAGCAAGAGGAGAGAAGATCCAAATGGTCTAAAACTAATTGCCCAAATGGTCTAAAATTGTCAAATGGAATTTAACGTTGAAAAATGTAAAGTGCTTAACGTAGGCAAGACCATTGGAGATACTAAATACAGTTTAGATAACAAAGAAATTAGTAAACCGGAATGCTAGAGAGATCTAGGAGTTATGATTAGTAAAGACTTTAAACCAAGGCAACAGTGTATTGATGCGAGAAATTAAGCAAATAGGGTCCTAGGATTTATTTCGAGAAGCGTGAGCAATAGGATATCAAAAGTAATATTGCAACTTTGTCTAGCATTAGTAAGGCCACATTTAGACTAAGCCGTACAATTTTGGTGTCCTTACTATAGAATGGATATTAACTCGTTGGAAAATGTACAGAGAAGAATGACAAAAATGATACATGATGATCGGAACCTGTCATATGAAGACAGAAGAAAAAAGACTAAGTCTGCAGTCACTACAGAGGCGTAGAGTATAAGGGGAGACATAACTGTGGTGTTTGAGTGGATGAAGGGTATAAATAAGGGAGATATTAGCAAGGTACTTAAAGGCAGCATAGAGGATAGAACTAGAAGTAATGGTTTCAAATTAGAAAAATTCCGTTTCGGTAAGGAAATAGGTAGAACTGGTTTGCTAATATAGTTAATTAATGGCATAAGCTACCTAAGTTAAGTGGTTGTTGCCTTTTCCACTGAGAGTTTCAAGCATAGGCTAGATAAGCACATGACAAAGAAGGGGTGGGTATAGAAAAAAATAAAATCTAATAACCAATACTAATTCACTGTTTTTCCTTTTCAGGTTACACTGTGATACTCTCTTTTTCTCCTTTCACACATTCCTATAAAATGTCCACGCCAGTTTTTCTATACCGCGTGGTGGTCTTTCTGACTTTTTCCTGCCGGCTTCGGCTGCAGGGTTTGAAGGGCGGGGAAGAGCCTTCTTCTTTACTATCATTATCTCATTCTAGTAGTTCAGTTACTCTTCCAGGAGCTGCCTAGCATGGGCCAACCGGCGTACTGCAGTTGTTCTCTCTTCTTATGCTCTTATGTTCTAAAGTCAGTGGTTGGAGAGAGGAGGAGAAAAAGGGGGAAAGTGAAAGTGAGACAGACAGAGGAGGAAGAGAGGAACGGACGGGATGGGTTGAGATTCTGGAGATGAAGGGAGGAAGAGAACGTGAGAGAGAGAGAGAGAGAGAGAGAGAGAGAGAGAGAGAGAGAGAGAGAGAGAGAGATTGTAAAGTTACTTAACAAAATTGTAAGAGAATTGCAGTTTGCCTACTTTAACAAATTATTTCATTCTTTTGCAGCTTATTTCCCGAAGCTCAGCGGCAAAATAAACCAATGCTACGACTATACTCGTATATCCTTTCTACAGCACCCGTTACCTGCATACCTTAATATTAATATCTTGTTAAAGCTCGGCAGTGACAATGAAAAATGACAGTAGATGAAGTGAAGGAGACTTAAGGAGTAAAAGAAATAGCGAGAGGGGCAAGGAGTGTTGGATATTCCAAGGAATATTAAAGTTAGCTGACGGGAACTGCGTCAGAAGATAATAGTAGTAGTAATAATAGTAATGGTAGTGGTATACATGTACTATTACTACAAGTAGCAGTGGTAGTCGTAGTATACTACAACAACGACGACTACTAGTACTACTAGTTACTACCACTACTACTAGTAGTAGTAGTAGTCGTAGTAGTAGTAAAATATACTACTACTGCTGCTAGTAGTAGCCGTTGTAGTCGCAGGAGTAGCGAGAGGGGAAGGGAAGCTGGCGATGACAAGGAAAAAAGAATATTCATAATGAAAGAAAAGACGGGAGTTTGATCTTAGGCAGGAAGCAGGGAACAGTATGCTGATTTGAATTTCCTTAAAAGTACTTTGCTAACCATCCACAAGGGTCACCAGTATGTTGCAAAAATAAGCAAACTAGTACCATCACACCAGTTTTCAATGATACAACAGCAGTACCTATTCAAAATGGACAATGGATACTGGTGCAGAAGTGGAGACATTTGACTACTCTCTTGACAAGAACCATAGTTGTAAACTTTTTTTTTTTTTTACGTTAGGTGCCAAGAGGGTATTAATGATGTAGAAGTTACCATAAACGGGTAGCCCACAATGCAGAACATGCAGCAGCAGACCTGTTGGGCCGGTCCAGGCTGCTTGGCATACGATAAGTTTTAATTAACGAAACTATGAGCTAAAGACATGAACAGAAACGCAGGACGGCCGATACCTTCAGCACTGAGAAGGTACGACTGAGTTATCATTCATTACCACTAATATATTGACGTATTAATTTACTGTGGTTTATTCTTCCTTACTCTAGATAATTGTATCAGAATTATGGTTAATCTCTCGTAACCAAGATGTGGCAATTATATTTCTAATCTTTCCAGCTTAGAAAGTCTATCATGAGGCAAATAACATCTGTTAGAGCCAATATAAAACGATGCAATATCTCTTCAGATTCGGATGGGAGGAAGTAATAGATTTCTTGCCCAGATAATTTTGTCGCCAATAAATTCATGGGGAAGTCGGCGTTCTGCTTAATCACTCACAGTCAGGGACAAAAGTACGCTTATTTTTTCGCCTCTTCTGCTTCTCACTTTCCTCCTTTGGTCAATATTCCTAGTCTGAGAAAGTTCTTGGTATGCGTCTCTGTTCATAGCTGATTCACTTTGGACGCGTCAGGGAGGAAGGTGATGGATATGCCCTAAGTGTTGTGTTTACATTGTACAGTAATAGGGGAACTTTTGATCCTGACTTCATGGATATCAGAAGAGAAGGTTGAAGTGGACCATCATTATCTACAGCCACTTAATTTTCCACATTTTAGACCATATATCAGTTCAGGGGCAGTATGAATATTTTTGTCTTTTTTTTTTTTAACTAATTAGTGTAAAAAAGATTGTTTGCTTGTTCATACTTTCATCGTCACTCATAAAACCATCAAATTTTTAGTAAACAATCTAGAATGCATATTAAGTTGGAACTCGCGACAAAAGTAAATGGTTCTCTATACTAGTTAACCGCTAACGTGATTTACTTAACGCGACTCATCTCATAAAACCACCATACTTTTCAAAACCAAGCTAGATATTAAATTGAAATATAGGACAAGAGTAAACAGTTCTCGATATTAACTAACCGCTAACGAGACGTAGAAATTGGCAAAGCAACTTCGTGAACACAGCACCAGGTCCTTTTAGGCCAAGGGAGCCGATGACGTAATGGTTAATACATCCAGCCCACACCTGGAAAAACCAGTTCCATTCCAGGCCGGTCAGGCTCTTAGACAAAGTTTGTTTCCCTTGTGTCCCCGATCACTCAGCAGTACAAGCTAAGATGGCTGTAAATAAAACCAATGCGTGTATGTTTTAACTGGGTAGAAATATATTGTTAACCCTGAAAACAGTCATGCAGCTGAGAGGTATTAATCCTAAGCCTTCCTCTTTAGGGGGAGGCGGTGGCTGAATCGGTAGAGAGGCGGCCTGCAGTCCTAATGGACCCAGGATCGAATCCCGGCTGGGGCAGGGAACAGTTTAAGGATTTGAATCTCTTAAAAACAGACTTTCCTGATCTACCAGATGACCCGCCGACATGTCGTAAAAACACCCCTGCTAATACCAATACACCAGTCCTGTATGAGACATCCCTAGCATGTATTCAATATGGAAGGTGGGTGTTAGCGCCGAAGTGGTGACATGTGGAGGTGTAGGAGGACTACTGGGCCTCGGAATGGGTCACTGCCCCCGAGAAATAGGCTCTGCAGCCTTTGCCCAGAGTCGGACACATAAAAAAAAAAAAAAAAAAACTCTAAGCCACATCGGCATCTTACTACGCATTCTTGCCCAGTCAGGTTAGTTCCAGTCCGTATGATAACTGATTCTACTCATATTTGGCCCAGATTTTCGTTCTTTTCCAAGTGATTTGACTTTGATCGCTGGCAGAAAAAGACATTGTAACGGCCATACATTCGTTCCCTAACATTTTTTCGTGACTAACACCATGTTCGTGTAAATTTATTGCTACAGTTCAGATTTAATGGGGGAGAGATGGCAAAATTAATATAAATTGGTGTAAAACCAATATAGTAATTCTTACTTCTTCACTTCCACGACGCAGTTTATATTCCATTAATTCACAAAGCCGGATGATTTAATTCAGGCTGGAGATAATTTTCAGCTGCAGAGGTTAGGTACAGCCTTCGTTTACCCGTCCAGTACAAAAGATTTAACCAATACTGAAAAAATCATTTAGCGGTAAGGGCTCAACTTCGTGTTATATCCAATTAGGTCAGCAGAGTTTCAGCTAGACGATTGCAGGTTCAGATAAATCAACTTTTCAACTCAAGCACGTCGTAACTGATTTACAATTGCTTTCCATGGAAGATTTGCTCAAGCTTATGAGAAAGTTTTCGATTGGAGGGTTAGATATATCTTTAATAGTAGAGTGCTTTCTTAAGCTGATTAAAATCGTTTGTGTGTAGGATGAAATGTGTTCGACGACCTCATGCCCTGCTTCGTGCCGTGAAACTGTTAAAGGGGTTTTAAAAAAAATAATAATGCCAAGTGAGTAAAGGAATGGGAGGGATGGGCTGGAAATTTCGTGACAGAAGGCTGAGACATTAAGTTTGCCTTCTGATACTGGGTGTTTTATGATTCATGGTTTCAGTAAAGTCATTTTTCAAATCATTACCTTCAAGAACTAAAAGTGTTATGAGGTAAAAGGAGTATGTGTGGGGGGGGGAAAGAAACGGGTAGGATGAACTAGCTTTGTGGTGGAGATGGGAAAGGCCAAGAGAGTATACCCTGTGAAAATGGATATTGTGCATATAATAGGTGTAAGTGAAGTGAAGTTTTATTTTAGAGTTTCTCCAACAACAACAAGAAACAAAAACAAGATAAGTTCGCGTTGCTTTCTTATGTCTGGCCTTTTACAACGCAATCAAAGTACGTCATCGGATGGAAAGGAATTAATAGGATTTAGTCATTTAAAATCACATCTTTCCAGGCCACTTCAGATCCACTAGAGTCCACTGCATGACCAGGTAACCTTTTGACTAGGGTGAGTTTCTACGTGTTGTGAAAATTCGCCCGTCATAGGCTGGGAAAAAATACCAAACGATTTTATTGCCTGTCAGGTCGTTAATCGAGAACATTTTTTAACAATTTCGTGTCCCCGATTTGTCGTAAGGACGGTAAGCTATCTCATAATAGCTAAGGTAAAATGCGTGGTAAGTACTCGTAATTCACAGTCGAAGGGTTAAGATGTTCAATATGGGAGTAGTTATTTCACTGCACCACTGTGAGATGTCTTCCGAAGGATATATAAAATTATCTTGTGTCAGTAAGGATGAAATGAGGATTAAATTAAATGACGCGCAGATTGGCTTGGGAAGAAGGTACGGTCTTGGAGGATTGGAAGTCAGGTACAGTTTTTCCCCTGATCCAAAGAAGAAGGAAAAGAAAAGTAAGTGGCATTCATAGGGGTATTCGTCTTGTCATTGTAAGGTAGAGTCCTTGAGATCTGGAAATCAGATATTATTGTTTTCCTACACTTAAAAAATGGTGGCAAAAGTATGAGAGACTCATAGAGGCATTTGTCTGGTCATTGTAATAGAAAAGATATATGGTAGGATGTTTATCGATAGGGAAATAACAGAGAAATTAGAGAAGAACAACGGGGTGTTAGGAAGGGAAGGAAGGGGCAATGTAGATCAGAGATTCGTTCTAAGAAGTTTGGTACAGAAGTATCTAGATAATGGAAAAAGTTGCATGGTCTCTTCATGGATCAAGAAAATGACAGAAGCAGGTAGACAGGGAATGTGGGAGATACAAAATATATATGGAGTAGATGGGATGTTGCTGAATGTTGTGAGGAGCATGTATGGGGACGATAGGGCTGTAGTGCATGAGGACTGTGAACTATATGATTTTTTTTTATAAATGTAAAAATAAAACAGGAATGTGTCATACCACTGTGGTTGTTAGATTTATATTTGGATGAAGTTATAAAAGAAATACAAGACAGGGCAGAGGATGTTAATGTCTACTGAGAGAGGGTAGGGTATGGAAACTTGCTGTATTGTTGTTTGCTGATGATGCTGTATTACTCTGTGAAAATTAATGGGAATTGCAAGGCTTGGTGAGTAAAACTGGGAGTGTGTAAGAACGGAATCTAAAATTCAATGTAGATAAGAATAAAGTTATGGTCTTTGTGGGAAATGAAGTCACAGAATGCACAGTGAGGCTAGATGGGATGGAAACGGAGAACGTGAGTACATTCAAGTATTGAAATAGTGTGATGAGTAGGGATGGAAGTTTAGAGGTTGAAGTGCTTGAAAGGGTAGTACAGGGAAAAAAAAAGTTGCTGGTTCACTGAAAGCAGTGATAAGAGATCAGCATGTTAGCTTTATGACGGTACTGTTGTCTCCACTCCAATGCACGGGAGCAAAGTTTGAACACTGTTAGAAGGGACGCAAGAGTGACACCTGTGCAAATGAGTTAATTAAAAAGAACATGTGAAGCTACGTGAAGGTACAGACAGACAAATGAGGACGTAAAACAGCATTATGGTATTGATGTGGATGTGACTGAAAGCATTCAAGGAAACACTCTGAGATGGTTTGTCCATGTGGAGAACATGGTGAACGAGAAATTGACAAGGAGAGTGTATGTGAGTGAGGTAAAGGTGGAGAGCGAGACGAAGGATGAAAAAGAGGGATGGAGTGGAGAGGTATTTGAGAGTGGGGTGTGTGAATTTAAGGAATGTTGGCCAAATTCAGAAGACAGGGCAACGCGAGGGGCGATTTGTTTTTAACCACCCCTTTCGGTTCAGATTGGCCAACTTAAGTCAGGTGTCTTATTTCTAAAAGGATATTGGTCTGTTTACAGGATAAGCAATTCTCTAAACCAATTCACTTTCAGTACATATTTTGCTATTCATATTCCTTCACTCTAATATTGACAACGATTTAATTGTGAAGTGCTTGGTAGTTGTACGAGTGAAGTCAAACGTAAGGACTGTCTTATGCATAACTTAAGCTCAGGAATGTTTATGAATACCGACCCAGTTCAGTTTTCTCCAGTTCCGTCTGGTCTTTACCATCCATTCCTGTCCAGCCAGTTCATTGCCGAGTTTTGTCAGTGGAGGTCTAATTAAGCGGCTGTAGGTTATTAGGTCATTTCCGGTTTTGTCAGTTCTCGCTAAAGTAGGTTGGTTCTGGTTAAGTTAGATGAGATCCCTGGTTAAGTTAATTTTGGTTAAGGTAGGTTAGGTCTGGTTTACAAAAGGTCGTTTCTGGTAAAGTTAGGTCAGTTTTGATTGTTGAGTCAGTTTATTTAAGCTAGGTGAGTGCTGGGTGTTAGGTCAGTTGTGGTTAGGTTAGGTCATTCTGGTTGTTAGGTCAGCTGTGGTAATGTTAGGTTAGTTCTGATTGTTAAGCTTAGTTTTGGCTAGGCTGGCTCAGTTTTAGTTGCATTTACTTAGTTTTTCAATAGGTTAGGTCATTTCAGGCCCACCTAGACCATTTTCCTGTGTTTCATTCCTGGCATTTCGTTGTGTCATTTAGGTGAGGCCCCATCCGATTAAGCCCTGTACTGTGATTAAGTCGGACTCACAAGAACCCCCAGGGTAGAGATGGAGTTAATGAACTCTGTTATTTGATTTCCCAAGTTTGAAAAAATATGTCCCAAGCTGAAGAAAATCGTGTGGGGCTATGACACACACACACACACACACACACACACACATACACACACACACACACACACACACACACACACACACACTCACACACACACACACACACACACACACACACACACACACACACACACACACAGAGTTCATCCCGGGACACGCAAGTCATCCTGGGAATCAACGGGTTAAGAGCCAGTCAGATTTATTCAAACTTATTTACATACAAGAAAGCAATCAGAGAGCGCATACCTCCACCAATGCCATTGCCACTAAAAAGGATCCGGATCAGGATCCACCCAAAATTTAATCATTTTTTTCTTGGTCCCATGGTCCACCTTTCCACAAAACTTCATCGAAATTCATTGAGAACTTTCAAAGACAAGTGTGCGGGATACTGCAGATCCGGATCCTCCCAAATTTTTATTAATTTCTTCCTTGGCCTATAGCCCATCCTTCCACAAAATTTCATCAAAATCCGTCCATAACTTTTTGAGTAATGCAGGATTCAGATCCTCACCAAAATTTAATCTTTTTTTTTTTTTTTTTTTTTTTTTTTTTTGTTCCACGGCCCACCTTTCCACAAAATTTCATTTAAATTCATTGAGAACTTTTGGAGACATTGTGCTGGATACTCTGGATCCGGATCCGGATCCATGGGATCAATGGATCCGCATCCGGATCCCCTCCCCTCCCAAATCCTAATGTTTGACATAATGTTCTCTGGAGTTCATGGCTTCAATTACTATTGAATTCAGGCATCCAGGCTGCATAGTTTCATTTAGTATGACGTGGGAATGGCCTGAGATACTGTAGTTTGGGAGTTACTTCATTTATATCTGTTAATGAGTAAAACCTTATTTAATATATCCTGATGTGCTATGCAGTGTTCCATACCTCAAGTGTTTTAATGTTTATCCCTATTTCAGAGTTATAGCCTATAACACATGTAACTGACATTAGTCGACTTCCTTATAACAGAAGCTGTGTTACTAACAAAAACCCAACTCTCTTTCTCATAAACTCCCTGTGGGACGAGGGGGCAGAAATTTAGTATCGTGTTGGTGCTGGTGCTGCCCAGTGTGGTAAGGAAGCTCTCTGCTCCTGAGCCATGCCAGTACTGCAGACCTCTGGGGGATATAGAACCGTACTATTTGGGATATCACGGGAACTGCTTGACCTCTGGCCTTTCTTAGTACGCACTGCTGGATATCAAATGGACACAAGACCACGTAAGAACAATGCAGATACAGACTAGAGGCTTTCCTTGGATAAGACATTGCGAATGGATCAATGCAAGTGCTAGAAGGTTTTCTTGTTTAGTTTAAGATTACTGTATTTTGTAACTAATTAACATAAGAATAAAATCACGTGTTTTCATTATTCCCTGGTCATGGGTAACGTGAGAGGGTCATTGGTGTATGAAGAATGGTTTACTACTTTACTGTCGCTTTGATACAGTGAAAGTTAGTGACACACTCTGCTGGCTGACATGTGTTGTGGAGACAGGTAATTCAGCTTTTACCAACATCTCTCCTGCATCATTTAGTCATTTACTGTTACCACTGCCATATCCTCGGGCACACAGACAAAGCTATCACCTGCAACACAAGTACGCGAGTTCTAGTGAAGAACTACTTACGGACCACCTCTTATTTTTTGCTTTATTGTTGATATCTCCAGACAGTGTTATTAAGCTTATGGGAGACTAGTCAATCTTGGAAAGTTAGATGTACTCGTATGTACAGTATACCTAGCCTGTCTGAATACAAAGCATATGATGGGGCTATCTAGGTTAACTCTCTTGCTGTGGCTGGTACACTTTGGTTATTTTATTCAAGCTAGTACCAGAAGCTTTTCCTTAAGTATGAAATGTCTTCCAGTCAAGAGGGATCATCAGCTGCTGGTGTGCCAAGGAAGTTTATTCAGAAACTTGGGTAAAACTAAGACTGCAGAGATTGTCGAGAAGTAATCCAATTTTATAACTTTTGGTGCTTTGGGGCTACAAGAGAACATCTGACCTTTTATCGCTGCTGTTAACTAAGCTCATTGATGGGTAGGGTGGAGTGGGTGGGTGGGGTAGATAAGATTTTGTAGATAATCAGGGGTGGAATGAGTTAAGTTAGTGGGGTAGGTGGGTTTTGGAGAGTGGGTAAAGGTGGGAAGTTGGGCTTTCTGGGTCACTGGGTGGGTGGGGTGGGGTGATGAGTGGGCGTTATGGGTGGGTAGAAGCGAAGGGTGAATGGGTAGGCTTTAATGTAAATGTGTGTGTGGAAAAGGCCGCTGGGTGTGTGGATGTGAAATTTGCTCCCCAGAAAGCAAGAGAGGAGTTGGCTTACTACACCAGGTGAGTGGGTAGGTATAGGGTTAGATTAGTATGAGGGTGAGTGGGACGAAATAAATCCACTGAGGGATGAGGCCCCTATGGGAAAAATATCCATGGGAGAATGCATCCTTGGGAGAAGTGGACCCAAAGATAGAAACATAAGTCCAATGGGTAAAGAGAGGTCCATGGAGGGAAATAAGTCCATGGGGGGAAAAGTAGGCTCATGTGAGGATTATGTCAGAAGAAAACAGATCCACTGAGGGAAGAAAGGTCCACAGGAAAGACAGGTCACTGGGATGAAAATAAGTCCATGGAAGGTCGATAGGTCCATGGGAAGTATAGCTCCAAGTGGGTATACATGTCCAAAGGTGGGAAGAGGGAATATGACCAGTTGGATAAAGAGGTCTATGAGGAATATAAACTCATTGGACTATACATGCCCTTTGCGAAAAATGGACCTCTGCATTAAAGAGACAATTCCATGGGGGAAATAGGTTCATGGGGAAATATGTTGATGGGAAAATTCGGCAATGGAGAATATAGGTCGAAGGAGGAACGGGTATCAGGGAGAAAAAAAGTTCTGTTGGAAATTTGGTCCGAGTGGGAGAAATAAAGGAAATTGGGTCCAAGTGTAATGGTCCAAATGAGATGGTCTATAGCGGAT
>NC_137013.1:4169068-4301568 GCF_032717465.1 Coenobita brevimanus
AAGAGGGGCGGCTTTGGCCACGGGAAGGCTCAGGTCACAGTTCTGTCTTACACTTCGATGTGGGGTATCTATTGTACAATTGGGGTCCGTGTAGAATAATGGACAACAACGCGAAACATATTACACCGTGTGAGTACTTTTGTTATATACATTGGCCGAGTGTGGCTGTGACGATGGATCAAATCAGTTTCTCCTCAAAGCAGAGAAAAACAATAATTAGAACTGCAGGAAGGAAGGCAGCTTGCACAATTTAATGCCTCCACAACACCGCTGAGAACATTTTAAGCTACCAAACTCGTCATTCAATTACAACACTTAACTCAGTGTTTTGGCTACATCGAAGAAGGAGTTGCCTTTAAGAGAAGGAGGGGATGTGAGGGCTATCCCAAAAGCTTTCTAGGAAGAAACATCTCAAATCGCTCTAATAGTTTCATACTAGTGCAGATGTTGTAACTACGATATACTCTTCTCAGTATTGTTCATATTTTTCTTTAGTAGCCTACCAGTAAGTTAAAAATGTAATGGATATAACAATTTGCGCAGGGTTTTAGAAACGAAAGGACTGGTAAGCAGTTAGATCCGTAGGCTATGAAGATAAAGTTTCATTATCTTTTCGATATCGGTTTCGAAATGCTTTACTAAGTGGGTAGATTGTTCTGACACTCTTAATGACTCCATAAAACTTAAAAATGAAATATGTAGGCTGTAGGTAAGTTTTATATATTAATAAACTGGGTAGAAAAAAAGATTAGTAAATTTAAACTTTCAAATATTTCTAGTGAGCTTAGCGCTTGTTGTCTCATTGTAATAATACTACATTTTTTCTTTTTAGATTTAAGATTTGGGCAACATAATTATAAGATCTTTTCATACTTATTTGAAAAGTACAAAAATTGCATTATTATTGCAAATAAGATAGGTAAGTTACTTCTATTTTTTTATGCAAGGAACAAGGAACCAAAGACCAAGTAAGCCCGCAAAGTGTTTCCCTCCAAGAAAAAAACAAAACAAGAAACAAGATAACAGAAAGACAAAACAAGATCCGTACATTTTCGAGATGCCTGGACCCACTGCGTGTATTGAAGGACTGGAGATCATTAGGCACTAGGAAAAACAGACAGAGGGAGACAATTCCTAGAGTTGTCCTATGTTCTAGAGTGCAGGGCAAATCCCGTGTAATGTTTAAAGTGATTACGTACTTATCAGTGCAGATATAAAATGAGGAAAAAAGATACAAAAGGGAGTGACGGAGTAGGGCTGTTCCAATATTCATCTCCCCTTCCCACCAAAGAGAATCAAATAAACGCGTCCACTCGTTTGTACATTCACTGGATGACCTTTTGTATTGTACAGTCTCCAGCAAAAATCGAGCACCGGCTTGACGAGCAGGTTGGTATATGTGGCACCGCCACACCCCTAATTCACCCCCTCCCTCATTCCCATTCATTCGTCTGCAACCTTCCACCCTCCCCCACATCAAAGGGCCTACTCGCATTGTCTCAACCACTCTTCCATCATCCATTTGTCTTAGGAAATAATGGTTTTGTTATGATAACAAATAAAAACACATTACACAGTATTTTTACTCCATAGTATATTTATAGACCAGCTGTTGATCTGAACGCTAGGAGTAATATAAAATAGTAGCCTATATTCGGTATGACAGTGAGGTCTGTAATCATACAATTTATCATTTTGACGGTTGTATCAGTGTGTAACATTAAAACAGTCTGGAGAGCTATAAAGCAAATGTTTGTAGTGGTCGGTGGTGTGGGGGAGTAGCTGGCCGTCACACGTTGTGGTAGGGGCATGAGGAGAGGGAGATGGACCCGGGGTCGACGGCTCTTCCCATGGTGGATAGTGTGTGTGTGTGTGTGTGTGTGTGTGTGTGTGTGTGTTTTCCACCAATGCTCATAAACACGTCTTTATTATCACCGTGAAGTGTGCATTACAGTATTGTCCACTACGCCGTATAATAGTGATATTTATAGTGTAACGATATGGCAAATAAGCATTTATTAATGATCAGTACACAGTAAGACCTTTTTTTCTGAATGTTATTCAGTCAGATATGCCAGTGCAATAGTGGATTATAATACATTAGTTTGAACGTAGCCTTTAACTCTGCCAGGGTAAGTCAGGCTAGAACACCAGATCTTTAGTAAAACATTCACTATTGTCACTATACCACATGTTATTATAGGGCAACGCTGGAACAGGGCGACTGTACCTTCCACTCATATTAGGTTGTCTTTTGTCTGTCGAATTTAACTTGACCTAAAATTGTTTGAATGATGAGCATTAAGAAAGAGCTAAGCACTAGAAAATGGTGTTAGTTATGAGGAAGTGCTGAGGACTTATGTTGAGCCCCTTAGTATTGTCTTATCTTACAATTAAGTTACGAAAAATAAGCACCTTGCAAAAAGGAGGAAAGTCTCATGTGGAGGTCGAACCATATCATCTCTACAAAACCTACCGATTGCCTCATCAGCTGCCTTCAGTAACGCCTAAGTCATGCATATTCCTATCAATATTTATTTTTTTCCAGATATCTCAGTGAGAGTATCCAAAAACAATTCTTCAGTAGGGTGACGTTTTGTTCTGGCTGTTGTTTCATGACTGCAGTCCACTTAGTAAGGATTCTTCGCACAGGCAGGGTAGATAAAGCTTTCGTTACTGCCTACATTGCTTCAAGACTCTGCTTAAGCTAAATGAAACAGACAGTGGTAAAAATGACGTGCTAATTATTTATAACTGAATGGCTTTACACATATTCTACCCTCCTCAACCACTTGAATCCTAGTGAGGTACCATTTGGGTAATTCCTGCTTCTACCAGCGATTTTATTCACCTTGGGAATGATCTGTCGTACTTGGGAGATTTATTAAGGCTATATCTTACCCTTCCAGTTCCAACTGTCTCTCTTAAGATAAATATAGTATCGTCGGGAAACGGCAAAAATAAAATGTAAAAAACCCCCACGAGCACGGTGGGGTAAGACCAAAATCCTTATCACATATAATCTCTATACTGACAGCCTTTACATTCTCAGTCACTATTCTGCTACTAGCCCTTTCAAACCTTAACGTGTAGCCTATTCTTGCCGTTACCACTTATTTCCCAGTTTAAGGAGAGCCGTAGATGGTGAAAGGGATTAAGATAGATGACATAATTTACTGACCTTTTCCCAAGCTTTTCTCAAACTGGGTATACGACTGATGTTTGCAAAAATAAAGTAACATGATCTCTGGCTAGTGTGTGTAACCTCTCCCAGCACGCTCAACATGTACTGTAGGGTCTCGTATGGTACCAACATTCTCCCATCATAGTCAGGGATATTTTTTTTAACGGATCAAAACTTTCAGTGCGACTACCGTTGTAAACTGAGGGGAACTGGCAGATCTGTAATTTAAGTAACATGGAATTTTAATTTGACATTTTTTCGGTAATAGGCTTCTGATAAAAAAGAGAGAGAGATTAATATGATATATTGGATAGGAAAACTATTACACCGCCCCCTTGGTCTCCAGGAAATCTCTAGTGTGTTTCCATCCTAGTTAGAGTCAGGGAGTGACAGTTCGCCTACTGTTCCATTCCATCTACTTCACACTTAGGGAACTTCACTGTATTAACATTAAAAAATAAAAGGTTGGCCAACTAACTAACCTCGTCTACTGCACGCTTAGGGAACTTTACTCCATGACAGTCACATCAATGACCACCATTTACGAGCAAAGAAGTATACCATACCTCTCTTATGTTAGGAATCTTATCCATCAGAGGAAAATGTGAAATACAAGAGGAGAAATATTAGGCGACTTTTTTATCCTCGACTGGCAGTACAGAACAATCAGGTCTAGTCAGTAAGAGCCTCTTCCTCCACACGACTACACTTCACCATACATACATCCAACCGCTGTTGTACTTGCTAAACTTGAAAATAGATGAATAAAAATAATAGTTCAACAGTTCTTCAGTTTGCGAGAGTACTAATATTTATTGTTTATGTCATTATGATCAAGTATACTGACTGCTGAGGGTAGAACTGCGTGGAGACTGTTAGATACAGGAAGTTGTGACGTGTGATATAACAGGAAACTGGCACTTGATGCTGCAGTTTGGAATTATAAGCAAGTAGAAAACGCGGAAGAGCAGACTGGGAACTTAAAATGATGCTCAGCCATATCGTAGCTTTTAAATGTTCAGGCTTGTGAAAAACTGCAGTGTGGCTCATCGTTTGGTATCAGGCTTCTTGTTATCTTTAACCTTCTTCTGAAACTGTTAGAGCAAGGAGAGAGAGAGAGAGAGAGAGCAGAGTCAGGGAAGAGGCACAACGAATATGATACCTTGCTATACAGGTATAGGAAAAGAAAAGGAAATGAAAGGAAAAGCTTGCATCAGACACAGGGGCACTGATATAACAGAAGTTACTTACCCCTTCCTCATTAACAACCATTCTTTTAGACAGCATGATGGCGTAATATGCAAAACTGTCTGCAGAAGAGGTGCTGAGAAATCTCTTTACACCAGTGAAAATATGGCTAGGAAACGGTGAACAACTTCATTTATATCACGTAGTGCAACTGCAGATTGCACCTCACACCATTTTACGCAATTTCCATTCACCTTCACACGTGTGTCGCTGTCCTTGTTACAACTTTCACAATCATCAGTAAATGCTTGGACAATTCCCACGTGTGTAATACATTCCATCCCGCTCCCTTCTCTAGCATCAGGGACAAACATTCGTTTTACATTTCACCAGTTCTACCTCTCACGACAGTCTTCTGGCTAACATTTCTTGTGTTAACGAGGTTTGGTATGTTTTCCTGCCTACATGGCTCACTGTTAGATATTTGTCTGTGAGGAAAATTACAAAACATGGTGTGAGAAGTGAAGCAGAAAGGCAGTGGATTACCGTGTTTTCAACGTCTAGACAAGTCACGATATTTTATCCATTTCCTTGATCTTCATGCAGAACACAGTTGTAACCTGCGGTAATTTTCGTGTCGTAACTTAAGATTTATTTATGAAGTTAAATAAGGACAAAGAGAAAAGATTATACAGCCTCCTTGTCCCTCCTGCACATCAAAACATGACTTACGACAGGGAACTGGCCGTAAGTGCGTTTGTGTATCCCAGTTCAGGGTAGTATACAGGCTCACTTTTACCTGAAAGGCATCGTCTAGCGTTAATGAAACTAAATACTGGACAATACTCAACCATGAGTGTTATTAGGAAATTTGATTCACAATTTTACTTTCCTAATCTTTAATTGACCTTTAACCTTTAAGTTCCATGCAGTCTGTCCGGTAGTAAACCTTATTTATATTTTTTCTTATAAACTATGACATATTTGCTTTCTACACTTAACCAAATCAGAATTGTAAAAGCTCCGCAAATATACTATTCTATAGTTCCATGCACCTTCTTTCCGACTTCTCACTTCAGCTTTTCTTACTTCTCCTTCTCGTTTGCCCTGGTTCTGCAGTCAAGCTAACTTTCTCCTGGTTTTCTTGCGCAACATATTTGTTAGTCTTCTGAATATATAACAATCACCCAATCATCAGATTCATGTCTTCCTCTCTTTTCACTATAACCTCTCTAGCCAGTTTTTGGATAGATCATCATTCGTGAGTACTGTTCTTTCCTTTTTATTTTTTATTTTTTGATTTTTTACTGCAATCTATCTTATTCAAAACAGCTAAAGAACTCTCATCTCCAGTATGTATGCACGTAAGAGTATCTATGAACTCCAGCGGTCGGTATACACCTGCTTGATATTGACTAGTAGATCTGATCCAAACATTCAAGCCGTGTTTTACCATTCCTGAAGGGCAAGTGATCCGTAGAGCCGAGAGTCATCCATTTCTGCCGCTGTGGAGCCGACCCGCCTCCACTCAGAGTTTCAATGTCATATTGAAAGTGTGGTAGAGGGCTGCGGTTGTGAGTGGGAGAGTTTATATGCGTGTATACCAGTATTAACCTAGACAGGATGTAAACATGTGATACCATTATACCTTCTTAAACTTCCGCCCCCTGGTTAGGAATGAATCCAGAGTAAGGAAGATTGGATAGCTGCATACGGTACCGACCCACTCGCCGGAACTTCTTGCATCCGTGACTGTGTGTGTGTGTGTGTGTGTATGTGTGTGGACAGGAAGATGTAAAAAATCACCCAACTGTATACTATCATATCCAGTTAGTCAGCGTGTGAATACTTAGGTCAGTAAAACATAAGCAGTACCTCATAGTCATGGCAAATGTAGTTTTTTATTCAGCTAACGCATGACAAGTATATTTAGAGACGAGTTATAAGAGTGTTAGAGCTTTAATACTGTCTCCATTAACTCGTTTATGGTAGAGACACTAGTATTTTATTCCAGCTAACAATAGACCTTTCTTACACGTTTAGAGTGAATCAAGGGATGCCTGAAAGGGTTAACTGTTTTCCACTGTCTGGAGATTAGTAACCCAGTAAGATGCGTACTCACGCACCCGAGGGAGTAACTGGTGATTGAGTTGTTTTTTATTTGTCACTTGATGCAGGTCATCACACACACACACACACACACACACACACACACACACACACACTTTGTACATCAGACTGAATCCTCTGAACCCTCGGTCATAATTTGCACAGTATTTTCAGCTCTGCTACCTACACAAATTTGGAAAGATCATTTGTACTAAAAGGATTAAGGAACACTGATTTTAGCCTTTCAGTTTGAAATATTGCTAAAAAAAAATCGTCTAATAATAAGATTAAAAAAAATAATAATAATAATATACGCCATTTGAGAAGTGGTGAAGGATGACATAAGTGTAATATTACGATTGAAAAAAAAAATGATAGAATAGAAAGTTATTTTTGTTCTGTCTTTTGTTCCTGTTGTTGCCCAAGTTAGTCTGAACGTGGGCCTAGCGGTCTGCAGGCTCCTCTTTTCGGGAGATAGGTGAGATGCTGAGCTATGTTTGTATAATAAGGTAGTTGAGGTGTCATATGAGAGCCATTGTGTAAAGGGGTCCCTCTCAGCGCCAATATCACTGTAAAATAAATAAAGAAAATAAATAAGTAAATAAATAAAGCGCTGAAAAGATTCTTGGATAGATGTTACATATTACTACCAGACATCTTGTAAAAAATATTAGAATACACAAACAGTACGACAGTTACATCCGTTAATCAGAAACCACTAACCTCACCACAAGCTGTTATTAGCATTATGGACCATGAACAGCACATGGATGTCATGTGCTGCATCGTATCTGAGTTCTGTGAATAAATAAATGAAAGAGGAAAGACTTTGCGTAGTAAGCAATAGTTTTGGATCAAGAACTTTCACTGTCATCACATAAGCATGACGTCACCCCTGCACTTCTGTTCGTACATATGCTCCCCACCCTGAAAGAAGTCATTGTTGCTCATGACATTTATAGGTTTTAGTAGTACATATCAAAACAAATGTCTCGGTAGATATGTTGGCATCCATCTTTTGGGGTGGAGCACTCTTTATCACACAGCATGTTACATTGTTTGACTGTCACACGTAAAAATTTTCATTATAGACGGCTTTGTTCAGCTCAGAGAAACTTGTTATTATTGTTGTTGTTGTCCTAGGTTTAAGTTTACCTGCACATGATCTCGCTGAACTGTACTAAATCACTCACTTTAGGCGGACCCTCCCAGAGAATTTTCGTTGATATATTATATTGAAGTCTTGATAAAAGGTGAATACATGTGATAAGCTGCATTACACTGGGAGCATAGTGGACTGTCCGTGAGTTACATTGTACAGTAATAATGCCACCACGCGGAGGCACTGATATAGCAAGACGAAGGGGCTTAGAGATGACGATGGTGCAGTCGAAGGCGAACTCACCCTGCATCCGAGAAGTCTAGGGTTCGATTTTCAAGATGGCCTGAGATTTTAAGTCTGTCTTTTTTTTTTTTAACTTCTTCTTTGCTTGACCTAACAATTAACCCCTCATGCTAGAGAAAAAGAAAGCTTAAGCCTATTTCATTTTTTCTAAATAATTAGCCTCCTTTGTTCGGAAAACCCTAGCATTAATATACAACTAACATGCAAGAAATTTTACTCAGCTGATGGTGAGTCAAACGAAGCTGAAAGTGTTAGGAATAGTACAATTAACAACATCAGTCCAATCGGGTGTTATTATATTTTTTTCTTGATATCACCACACGATTTTTTTCAACTTGGAACATATCCCTTGTAGTGACGAGGTTACTGAAGTCTTTATCTATCCCCTCCTGTTCAAAAAGTCACTCCTAAGCTGAATATAACTGACTGATGCTAGAAAGAATAAGATGGTAACTGTTATCGAATCAGAGGAGATGACCCTGCATAACTCAGTACATTCCCAATATTCCCTTCTCGTTTATTCAGCGAAGCTCAAGACGTTGCTGGGCGAAGTGTGTCACAGGGGCCTGGATTTCTTATGATATCAGATTGGTTGCAAGTAACATAATACTCTGTTTCAGGAAGATTCAGTTCGGGTTAGTATAGGTCCAATGAGGCAGGATCAGGTGCATCTAGGTTATTTTAATCCTATTTTTTAAAAATTTAAGAGAAATACGCTAAGGTGATTTGTACATGTGGAGAGAATGAAGAATGATAGACTGACTACGAGGGTGTATGTAGGTGAAGTGGAGGGAGGGAGAGGGAGGGGAGACCGAGGATGAGGTGAAGGGATAGAGTTGAAAGGTATATGAGGGAGCGGTGAATGAGCTGGGGGAGGATAGTCAAATGGTGGGTGACAGAGCGACTTGGAGGCGTTTTGTCTGCTGCCACCCTTTGCGGAATTAGGGCGTCGGGCTATTGATAGATAGATTTTTTAAGTATTAATTTACCTCAAACAGGCATATTTAGAGACCGTCAGATTTACTCGTACATACCTGAAGAAGTAAGATGTAGCCTTCAAATGCTTCATTAACACATAAAGTCTTTCAAAGCTTAATAAAATCATCTGGAGGTAGCAAGAGATACCAATTGTACACATATTACTGAAAGGTTTAAACAAATTCAGGTGAAATCAGTTTGAGTCGCTTGAGGTACAAGAGGCATCAAAAGTCTAGCAATAAACTCTCATCCCTTTTCTGTCCGACTCTCTAATGCAAGAGTTAACCGTTACTCCCAGTCCTTCGTTTATGCAACAGGGCAACAGGTCAACTCTGAAACTGTCTCCCTCTGTCTGTATTTCCTACTTCCTATGATCTCCAGTCTTTCAAATGCAGTGTGTCCAGGCATCTCGAAATGAACTGATCTCGAATTTGGCTCTCTGTTGTATTGTTTTTGTTTTTTCTTGGAAGGAAAGGTTTGTGGGCTCCTGGCCTTTGGTTCCTTCTTCCTTGAAAAAAAAAATAGTTAAATAAAGTCACCAGTGTCAGTTGCTGCGGATTCACCACATTGATTGTCACAGTTGGTGGGGAGAAAAAAATGAAATGTTACAGGAACTTTGATGCCAACTGTACATCTCGACACAGTTACATTCTGCTGAAAGCTGGCAAGGTCTACATAATTCCATGTACTGCTGCAGACAATGATATCCTTCATCATTTTGGTCGAACAATTAAGAAACTCGTACACAGTATTTTGAAAAGTTAACTGGGCTCCAACCATCGCACCACTGGGTACTGGACTTCATTTCCTAATTTATCTTTATGAAGTGGATCAATATTTATGTCCGCAACTGTGCATCATCTCACATCCAGTCATGCTCAAGCACATCGTTCGTTCGTTCGTTTTAAGATTCCCTCCACCTATAGTGGAGGCCGGGCCATACATTAGCCCTGTCGGTGGGGGTAAGCTTTTTCATAGTCAGGGGAAAGGCAAGGCCTGGGGTGTTCTGAGGGGCCGCCCAGCACACACGCCCTGTCTTTTACAGCTTTTTTTAGTGAGTGTGTCAAGCAGATCCAGTCATATCAGCTCATTTCTAATTAGATCAGTTCAAGTTCATCCGGATTAATTCTGGTTGTTTCTAGTTCAGATGAATCAGCTCAAGTTCATATATTAAGGTTAGACGACAGCAGCAGCAGCAGTAACCATAATATCATCAGTAATAACAACAACAACGTGAGAATAAGTTAGTCATACGCCTGGCCTTTTGCGACAAATATAAAAAAAAGGAAAATTTGGACGGTGCAAAAGTATATGACCCGTTAAGCCCCGAGAAACCCGTTGTGCAAGTCACCAAGTTCATATTTATATTTATGCTCAGTTAGGTCGGGTTAAGGTCAGGCTAGATTACACCGTGACTGGAGGCTGAACTGGGTGTGGGTAAGCACAATTAAATCTTAAAAACGTGGCTTAGCGTTACCTTCTGGCGTCTTAAACGATTCTTTACAGTGACGCACTGGTATATTACAGTACAGATTATTCTATTTTGCTTTAGGGGAGTTTCTGATTTGCAAGAATTAGATCAAACCTTCTTTAACCCCTTCACTTCTAGAGGTGTCATCAGTTGAACGACATGTGATCAAAACCATAATGTTCCTGAAAGAAAAAAATATATTAGCACTGTAGTTTCGATGAACGACCTCGAACTTTAGTGTGCCGGGGCGGAGATATGAGGTCTTTGTGTGATCAGTCTGCTTCGTATTTTGTAAGGGTGGGGTTGGCGTTGATAAAGAAAGGTAAGAGATCCTGTTATCATCGAAATTTATACAGAAGGGTCAGATGTATTGTCATAAGCTATACAGAAAGGTTAGACATATTCTATCATCATTATAGTCTGTATAAAAAAGTCAGACCTATTATATCATCATCATATGCTTCAGGAAATACTGTAAAATTTAGCAGTCTTGGTCTCAGTCATACGGCCAGTAGTCACATAGAATGACGGGGAAACAACCCAGTAAACAATCCACTAGACCACGACAAAAATTGTAGCTTTACAAAACTAGGGAACATATTTATAAACTCTCACAGGCTAAAGTTGTAAATCTAACATACTTTAATCCTGTGTGTGTGTGTGTGTGTGTGTGTGTGTGTGTGTGTGTGTGTGTGTGTGTGTGTGTGTGTGTGTGTGTGTGTGTAAAACAAAGATAAAAACCAACAGGAGAAAACCGGAAAGTTTCAGCAGGTACCATGAAGATAGAATCACTCCCACATCACCTCTCACTCCAGTTCTCAGAAATCTACAATGTCTGGCATAATAGTTTAGCTACCATCTGGGCATCTGGCACAGGTATATCTTGAAGCTGTATCGTGCAGTGTATAGCCATCCACAAAAACCCTATCGTCTACATCAGTACGAGGCAAATATTTTCAGGATTCGACAGTAAACTGGACACATGAGAGAGAATAGCACTTCTTTGCCAAAGGTGTAAGTGGTGTGTTGGGTTAATGAGGGCCCGGGGGTGAGAAGGGTTAAGTGTTTCAAGTTGATGGTGTGAGCTGCCATCCAGACTTTTAGTAACGACTGTACATACCGGTAAGTTTCCTGGCCATGGTGGTGGGGTTCTCTCCTGCTCCACATCCACCCTCCTGGACCACTTTCATCCAGAGGTGATGGTCAAGTGGTGAGAAAATAATCTGGCTTTCAAAAGGAGGTGACTCCGACCTCGGGCTGGGGCAGGAACAATTTATCTCCTTCAGTCCGATGGCGTACTTCAAAATTTGTTCTTTTTGTTCACCTCCAGACAATTTCACTTAATTTAGGAAACGCCTCAAGTTCTGTGGGATTCACCAACGCAGTTTGAAAGGTTTTCCAAAGCTGAGTAAAGCAGTAAGGGAATTAATGGAATATGATTGGAATTTCATTAAAACAAAACTTACCGCTCTTCCACAACACCCACCCTCATGTCTTATAAATACCCGACTAATTCCAGTCAAAAATGAGACAGCTCTAGCGATGGGATATGTATATGATATAGAATCGAAGTGGTAACATGGAAAGGTGTGTGTCACATCGGAGGATGGTTGGGTTACAGGGAACAGCCTGTACAGTCTGTGCCAGGAGACGAACATACAAAAAAATACAAATAAAAGAAAGAAAAACAAGGCGAGACGTAGGCGACCCACCCTCGCCTTAAGGTCAAGAGCACCACGGTCGTAATCTGCCCACACCACTTCTTTTTACACTTGTTATCAGCTGAACGGTGCACTTCACTAGTGATCACTACTGGAGGCTGCCGATGTTGATTGCAGCACACGTCCTCGTTAGGTTATCCCGCCTCACTTATACGGCTAAGTTCTGTTTACGATATACAGTGAGTTTTATACTAGCAGTTTTCTAGTAGGCGGTTACATAAAAAATAGTGGGGGGGGGTTATATTACTTAAGTATACAGTATATATATATATATATATATATATATATATATATATATATATATATATATATATATATATATATATATATATATTCTCTCCAAACGATTCCTTTCTCTTACAACACTGATACTTTTCTATGGCCTATTCCGTTGTGGAACACAGCAATGTAATAAATAATAATGTAACAACAGATCCAGTAATTATGTTCCTCTGATTTTAGTGCCTAAAGCTGGACTGTTTTTACAGTTTTTTTTTTTTTTTACCTTGTAGAATTATTAATGATTTTATTTTTTTTCCTTTTTTTCGAGATATTTATTAATGAAAGAGCTACATCAGGTCTATCTTGTAACTAAGATTGTGATGCTTGGTTGACAAAGCTTTTATATATGTTTGTGTTATGAGCTTGGCACTGAAGTCCGCTTTACCTTTTTATATATAAAATCATGAGTTATTATTTAGTGGAAGCCCCAGTTTTTTGGGAGTGGATGTCGCTGAAGAAGAAAAAAAAAAAAACAGCAATGTGTAGGCTATGACGAGTAAGCATTTGCAGGTAAATGCACGGTGAAATAACTGTTGTCGACGCAGCACAGCAGCAATAACAAGATAATCGCCAGTACAGTCTGATATTTTACTTTTTTTTCTCCATACTTTCCACTCCTGGGTTATATTCCTAGGCTGAGAGAAGCTTGCCCACAGATGATTCTCTCTGATAATAAAGCATCTTATAGAGGAAAATAAGAGGATTGCATTACGTGTGAAGTAGATGTGGCGGAACCATAAGCGATCGTTTGTCCCCTGTGGTATATAGGGAAGGGGAAGGAAAAACAAATATTAAAACAAATCTCCGGGTGACACGGATCGGTGCAAAGAAAAGTGGGAAAGAGGGACAGAATTTTCCTCCTAAACATTAGAGAGATTCGATTTTGTTTTTTTTCACCGTGATATTCAAATTCAAACAAAAACCACGAAAGTTACCTTGGACAGAATGACCTGTGTGTGTGTGTGTGTGTGTGTGTGTGTGTGTGTGTGTGTGTGTGTGTGTGTGTGTGTGTGTGTGTGTGTGTGTGTGTGTGTGTGTGGAGAGAGAGAGAGAGGAGAAAAACAATAAACCAACACTTTAAAACTATTATTTCAAACATAATGTAGTTCTATTCAATAGTTTAACCATAATGCTGGTTACAGAGGGATAGGCAAACAGACTGGCAAACAACAAACCCAGCCAAAACCACAACTTCCTTGGGAGAGATTATCAATAAATGTATTGAAAAAATAAAACTATTAAATAAGAGGGAACACACAGGCAGCGCAACACCACGCCCATCAACTGGTTTAAGGGCCTAGTATGTGACTTTGCCCTACTCAAAATGAATTTAATTCATTCTCCTAACCCTCAACCCTTCCACCAACTCTGGGTTCAAAGTAGATCAATATTGTTTGAACTGACTTTGCTCAATGACCTTGACCTTTGACCTTCCGTGAAACCTTGAACTTTGCTCTCAAAATCGAATCTCCTGGACTGCAGATGTAACAGGCAAATAAATAAATGGATAAATATGCAAATAGCTAAATAAAATCGATGTGAAGCAGCACCTGACTGGCGGGAGAGGGATGGGGCAGGACGGGGTGGGGTTTGGTGGGGTTGGGTAGGGAGGGGTGGGACGGGGCAAAGCAGAGCAGGGCGGGGTGGGGCCTGGCATGGTGGGTTGGGTGTGTGAGGGGTAGTGCACTGCAGTCCTGGCTGGAAGGGGTCAAGGAAGGTGTGGATAGTGTTGTGTTGGTACAGATCATGGCAAAAACTGGTCCAACCTCACCCGGCCAGCCAAGAGAAAGTGAGAGGAGGCGGGCAAGGAGAGAGTGAGGGAGGTGCAGGGTGGAGGTAGAGAGTGACGGAGGTAGAGGGAGGGATAGAGAAGCTGAGAGTGTGGGAGATAGAAAGAGAGATGTAGAATGAGACATGGACAGAGTGAAGGAAACAGAGGGAGGGAAGAGAGAGTGAGGGAGGCGGACGGGAAGGAAAGAGAGCTAGGGGGAAAGTAGAGGAGGAGGAAGATAGAGGGAGGGCGAACGAGAGAGTGAGAAAGGTAGAGTGTGGGATGGAGAGCAAGAGGAGAGAAGATCCAAATGGTCTAAAACTAATTGCCCAAATGGTCTAAAATTGTCAAATGGAATTTAACGTTGAAAAATGTAAAGTGCTTAACGTAGGCAAGACCATTGGAGATACTAAATACAGTTTAGATAACAAAGAAATTAGTAAACCGGAATGCTAGAGAGATCTAGGAGTTATGATTAGTAAAGACTTTAAACCAAGGCAACAGTGTATTGATGCGAGAAATTAAGCAAATAGGGTCCTAGGATTTATTTCGAGAAGCGTGAGCAATAGGATATCAAAAGTAATATTGCAACTTTGTCTAGCATTAGTAAGGCCACATTTAGACTAAGCCGTACAATTTTGGTGTCCTTACTATAGAATGGATATTAACTCGTTGGAAAATGTACAGAGAAGAATGACAAAAATGATACATGATGCTCGGAACCTGTCATATGAAGACAGAAGAAAAAAGACTAAGTCTGCAGTCACTACAGAGGCGTAGAGTATAAGGGGAGACATAACTGTGGTGTTTGAGTGGATGAAGGGTATAAATAAGGGAGATATTAGCATGGTACTTAAAGGCAGCATAGAGGATAGAACTAGAAGTAATGGTTTCAAATTAGAAAAATTCCGTTTCGGTAAGGAAATAGGTAGAACTGGTTTGCTAATATAGTTAATTAATGGCATAAGCTACCTAAGTTAAGTGGTTGTTGCCTTTTCCACTGAGAGTTTCAAGCATAGGCTAGATAAGCACATGACAAAGAAGGGGTGGGTATAGAAAAAAATAAAATCTAATAACCAATACTAATTCACTGTTTTTCCTTTTCAGGTTACACTGTGATACTCTCTTTTTCTCCTTTCACACATTCCTATAAAATGTCCACGCCAGTTTTTCTATACCGCGTGGTGGTCTTTCTGACTTTTTCCTGCCGGCTTCGGCTGCAGGGTTTGAAGGGCGGGGAAGAGCCTTCTTCTTTACTATCATTATCTCATTCTAGTAGTTCAGTTACTCTTCCAGGAGCTGCCTAGCATGGGCCAACCGGCGTACTGCAGTTGTTCTCTCTTCTTATGCTCTTATGTTCTAAAGTCAGTGGTTGGAGAGAGGAGGAGAAAAAGGGGGAAAGTGAAAGTGAGACAGACAGAGGAGGAAGAGAGGAACGGACGGGATGGGTTGAGATTCTGGAGATGAAGGGAGGAAGAGAACGTGAGAGAGAGAGAGAGAGAGAGAGAGAGAGAGAGAGAGAGAGAGAGAGAGAGAGAGAGAGAGAGAGAGAGAGAGAGAGAGAGAGAGAGAGAGAGAGAGAGATTGTAAAGTTACTTAACAAAATTGTAAGAGAATTGCAGTTTGCCTACTTTAACAAATTATTTCATTCTTTTGCAGCTTATTTCCCGAAGCTCAGCGGCAAAATAAACCAATGCTACGACTATACTCGTATATCCTTTCTACAGCACCCGTTACCTGCATACCTTAATATTAATATCTTGTTAAAGCTCGGCAGTGACAATGAAAAATGACAGTAGATGAAGTGAAGGAGACTTAAGGAGTAAAAGAAATAGCGAGAGGGGCAAGGAGTGTTGGATATTCCAAGGAATATTAAAGTTAGCTGACGGGAACTGCGTCAGAAGATAATAGTAGTAGTAATAATAGTAATGGTAGTGGTATACATGTACTATTACTACAAGTAGCAGTGGTAGTCGTAGTATACTACAACAACGACGACTACTAGTACTACTAGTTACTACCACTACTACTAGTAGTAGTAGTAGTCGTAGTAGTAGTAAAATATACTACTACTGCTGCTAGTAGTAGCCGTTGTAGTCGCAGGAGTAGCGAGAGGGAAGGGAAGCTGGCGATGACAAGGAAAAAAGAATATTCATAATGAAAGAAAAGACGGGAGTTTGATCTTAGGCAGGAAGCAGGGAACAGTATGCTGATTTGAATTTCCTTAAAAGTACTTTGCTAACCATCCACAAGGGTCACCAGTATGTTGCAAAAATAAGCAAACTAGTACCATCACACCAGTTTTCAATGATACAACAGCAGTACCTATTCAAAATGGACAATGGATACTGGTGCAGAAGTGGAGACATTTGACTACTCTCTTGACAAGAACCATAGTTGTAAACTTTTTTTTTTTTTTTTACGTTAGGTGCCAAGAGGGTATTAATGATGTAGAAGTTACCATAAACGGGTAGCCCACAATGCAGAACATGCAGCAGCAGACCTGTTGGGCCGGTCCAGGCTGCTTGGCATACGATAAGTTTTAATTAACGAAACTATGAGCTAAAGACATGAACAGAAACGCAGGACGGCCGATACCTTCAGCACTGAGAAGGTACGACTGAGTTATCATTCATTACCACTAATATATTGACGTATTAATTTACTGTGGTTTATTCTTCCTTACTCTAGATAATTGTATCAGAATTATGGTTAATCTCTCGTAACCAAGATGTGGCAATTATATTTCTAATCTTTCCAGCTTAGAAAGTCTATCATGAGGCAAATAACATCTGTTAGAGCCAATATAAAACGATGCAATATCTCTTCAGATTCGGATGGGAGGAAGTAATAGATTTCTTGCCCAGATAATTTTGTCGCCAATAAATTCATGGGGAAGTCGGCGTTCTGCTTAATCACTCACAGTCAGGGACAAAAGTACGCTTATTTTTTCGCCTCTTCTGCTTCTCACTTTCCTCCTTTGGTCAATATTCCTAGTCTGAGAAAGTTCTTGGTATGCGTCTCTGTTCATAGCTGATTCACTTTGGACGCGTCAGGGAGGAAGGTGATGGATATGCCCTAAGTGTTGTGTTTACATTGTACAGTAATAGGGGAACTTTTGATCCTGACTTCATGGATATCAGAAGAGAAGGTTGAAGTGGACCATCATTATCTACAGCCACTTAATTTTCCACATTTTAGACCATATATCAGTTCAGGGGCAGTATGAATATTTTTGTCTTTTTTTTTTTTTAACTAATTAGTGTAAAAAAGATTGTTTGCTTGTTCATACTTTCATCGTCACTCATAAAACCATCAAATTTTTAGTAAACAATCTAGAATGCATATTAAGTTGGAACGCGCGACAAAAGTAAATGGTTCTCTATACTAGTTAACCGCTAACGTGATTTACTTAACGCGACTCATCTCATAAAACCACCATACTTTTCAAAACCAAGCTAGATATTAAATTGAAATATAGGACAAGAGTAAACAGTTCTCGATATTAACTAACCGCTAACGAGACGTAGAAATTGGCAAAGCAACTTCGTGAACACAGCACCAGGTCCTTTTAGGCCAAGGGAGCCGATGACGTAATGGTTAATACATCCAGCCCACACCTGGAAAAACCAGTTCCATTCCAGGCCGGTCAGGCTCTTAGACAAAGTTTGTTTCCCTTGTGTCCCCGATCACTCAGCAGTACAAGCTAAGATGGCTGTAAATAAAACCAATGCGTGTATGTTTTAACTGGGTAGAAATATATTGTTAACCCTGAAAACAGTCATGCAGCTGAGAGGTATTAATCCTAAGCCTTCCTCTTTAGGGGGAGGCGGTGGCTGAATCGGTAGAGAGGCGGCCTGCAGTCCTAATGGACCCAGGATCGAATCCCGGCTGGGGCAGGGAACAGTTTAAGGATTTGAATCTCTTAAAAACAGACTTTCCTGATCTACCAGATGACCCGCCGACATGTCGTAAAAACACCCCTGCTAATACCAATACACCAGTCCTGTATGAGACATCCCTAGCATGTATTCAATATGGAAGGTGGGTGTTAGCGCCGAAGTGGTGACATGTGGAGGTGTAGGAGGACTACTGGGCCTCGGAATGGGTCACTGCCCCCGAGAAATAGGCTCTGCAGCCTTTGCCCAGAGTCGGACACATAAAAAAAAAAAAAAAACTCTAAGCCACATCGGCATCTTACTACGCATTCTTGCCCAGTCAGGTTAGTTCCAGTCCGTATGATAACTGATTCTACTCATATTTGGCCCAGATTTTCGTTCTTTTCCAAGTGATTTGACTTTGATCGCTGGCAGAAAAAGACATTGTAACGGCCATACATTCGTTCCCTAACATTTTTTCGTGACTAACACCATGTTCGTGTAAATTTATTGCTACAGTTCAGATTTAATGGGGGAGAGATGGCAAAATTAATATAAATTGGTGTAAAACCAATATAGTAATTCTTACTTCTTCACTTCCACGACGCAGTTTATATTCCATTAATTCACAAAGCCGGATGATTTAATTCAGGCTGGAGATAATTTTCAGCTGCAGAGGTTAGGTACAGCCTTCGTTTACCCGTCCAGTACAAAAGATTTAACCAATACTGAAAAAAATCATTTAGCGGTAAGGGCTCAACTTCGTGTTATATCCAATTAGGTCAGCAGAGTTTCAGCTAGACGATTGCAGGTTCAGATAAATCAACTTTTCAACTCAAGCACGTCGTAACTGATTTACAATTGCTTTCCATGGAAGATTTGCTCAAGCTTATGAGAAAGTTTTCGATTGGAGGGTTAGATATATCTTTAATAGTAGAGTGCTTTCTTAAGCTGATTAAAATCGTTTGTGTGTAGGATGAAATGTGTTCGACGACCTCATGCCCTGCTTCGTGCCGTGAAACTGTTAAAGGGGGTTTTAAAAAAAAAATAATAATGCCAAGTGAGTAAAGGAATGGGAGGGATGGGCTGGAAATTTCGTGACAGAAGGCTGAGACATTAAGTTTGCCTTCTGATACTGGGTGTTTTATGATTCATGGTTTCAGTAAAGTCATTTTCAAATCATTACCTTCAAGAACTAAAAGTGTTATGAGGTAAAAGGAGTATGTGTGGGGGGGGGAAAGAAACGGGTAGGATGAACTAGCTTTGTGGTGGAGATGGGAAAGGCCAAGAGAGTATACCCTGTGAAAATGGATATTGTGCATATAATAGGTGTAAGTGAAGTGAAGTTTTATTTTAGAGTTTCTCCAACAACAACAAGAAACAAAAACAAGATAAGTTCGCGTTGCTTTCTTATGTCTGGCCTTTTACAACGCAATCAAAGTACGTCATCGGATGGAAAGGAATTAATAGGATTTAGTCATTTAAAATCACATCTTTCCAGGCCACTTCAGATCCACTAAGTCCACTGCATGACCAGGTAACCTTTTGACTAGGGTGAGTTTCTACGTGTTGTGAAAATTCGCCCGTCATATGCTGGGAAAAAATACCAAACGATTTTATTGCCTGTCAGGTCGTTAATCGAGAACATTTTTTAACAATTTCGTGTCCCCGATTTGTCGTAAGGACGGTAAGCTATCTCATAATAGCTAAGGTAAAATGCGTGGTAAGTACTCGTAATTCACAGTCGAAGGGTTAAGATGTTCAATATGGGAGTAGTTATTTCACTGCACCACTGTGAGATGTCTTCCGAAGGATATATAAAATTATCTTGTGTCAGTAAGGATGAAATGAGGATTAAATTAAATGACGCGCAGATTGGCTTGGGAAGAAGGTACGGTCTTGGAGGATTGGAAGTCAGGTACAGTTTTTCCCCTGATCCAAAGAAGAAGGAAAAGAAAAGTAAGTGGCATTCATAGGGGTATTCGTCTTGTCATTGTAAGGTAGAGTCCTTGAGATCTGGAAATCAGATATTATTGTTTTCCTACACTTAAAAAATGGTGGCAAAAGTATGAGAGACTCATAGAGGCATTTGTCTGGTCATTGTAATAGAAAAGATATATGGTAGGATGTTTATCGATAGGGAAATAACAGAGAAATTAGAGAAGAACAACGGGGTGTTAGGAAGGGAAGGGAAGGGGCAATGTAGATCAGAGATTCGTTCTAAGAAGTTTGGTACAGAAGTATCTAGATAATGGAAAAAGTTGCATGGTCTCTTCATGGATCAAGAAAATGACAGAAGCAGGTAGACAGGGAATGTGGGAGATACAAAATATATATGGAGTAGATGGGATGTTGCTGAATGTTGTGAGGAGCATGTATGGGGACGATAGGGCTGTAGTGCATGAGGACTGTGAACTATATGATTTTTTTTTTATAAATGTAAAAATAAAACAGGAATGTGTCATACCACTGTGGTTGTTAGATTTATATTTGGATGAAGTTATAAAAGAAATACAAGACAGGGCAGAGGATGTTAATGTCTACTGAGAGAGGGTAGGGTATGGAAACTTGCTGTATTGTTGTTTGCTGATGATGCTGTATTACTCTGTGAAAATTAATGGGAATTGCAAGGCTTGGTGAGTAAAACTGGGAGTGTGTAAGAACGGAATCTAAAATTCAATGTAGATAAGAATAAAGTTATGGTCTTTGTGGGAAATGAAGTCACAGAATGCACAGTGAGGCTAGATGGGATGGAAACGGAGAACGTGAGTACATTCAAGTATTGAAATAGTGTGATGAGTAGGGATGGAAGTTTAGAGGTTGAAGTGCTTGAAAGGGTAGTACAGGGAAAAAAAAAGTTGCTGGTTCACTGAAAGCAGTGATAAGAGATCAGCATGTTAGCTTTATGACGGTACTGTTGTCTCCACTCCAATGCACGGGAGCAAAGTTTGAACACTGTTAGAAGGACGCAAGAGTGACACCTGTGCAAATGAGTTAATTAAAAAGAACATGTGAAGCTACGTGAAGGTACAGACAGACAAATGAGGACGTAAAACAGCATTATGGTATTGATGTGGATGTGACTGAAAGCATTCAAGGAAACACTCTGAGATGGTTTGTCCATGTGGAGAACATGGTGAATGAGAAATTGACAAGGAGAGTGTATGTGAGTGAGGTAAAGGTGGAGAGCGAGACGAAGGATGAAAAAGAGGGATGGAGTGGAGAGGTATTTGAGAGTGGGGTGTGTGAATTTAAGGAATGTTGGCCAAATTCAGAAGACAGGGCAACGCGAGGGGCGATTTGTTTTTAACCACCCCTTTCGGTTCAGATTGGCCAACTTAAGTCAGGTGTCTTATTTCTAAAAGGATATTGGTCTGTTTACAGGATAAGCAATTCTCTAAACCAATTCACTCTCAGTACATATTTTGCTATTCATATTCCTTCACTCTAATATTGACAACGATTTAATTGTGAAGTGCTTGGTAGTTGTACGAGTGAAGTCAAACGTAAGGACTGTCTTATGCATAACTTAAGCTCAGGAATGTTTATGAATACCGACCCAGTTCAGTTTTCTCCAGTTCCGTCTGGTCTTTACCATCCATTCCTGTCCAGCCAGTTCATTGCCGAGTTTTGTCAGTGGAGGTCTAATTAAGCGGCTGTAGGTTATTAGGTCATTTCCGGTTTTGTCAGTTCTCGCTAAAGTAGGTTGGTTCTGGTTAAGTTAGATGAGATCCCTGGTTAAGTTAATTTTGGTTAAGGTAGGTTAGGTCTGGTTTACAAAAGGTCGTTTCTGGTAAAGTTAGGTCAGTTTTGATTGTTGAGTCAGTTTATTTAAGCTAGGTGAGTGCTGGGTGTTAGGTCAGTTGTGGTTAGGTTAGGTCATTCTGGTTGTTAGGTCAGCTGTGGTAATGTTAGGTTAGTTCTGATTGTTAAGCTTAGTTTTGGCTAGGCTGGCTCAGTTTTAATTGCATTTACTTAGTTTTTCAATAGGTTAGGTCATTTCAGGCCCACCTAGACCATTTCAGTTTCATTCTGGCATTTCGTTGTCATTTAGGTGAGGCCCCATCCATTAAGCCCTGTACTGTGATTAAGTCGGACTACAAGAACCCCAGGGTAGAGATGGAGTTAATGAACTCTGTATTTGATTTCCCAAGTTTGAAAAATATGTCCCAAGCTGAAGAAAATCGTGTGGGGCTATGACACACACACACACACACACACACACACACACACACACACACACACACACACACACACACACACACACACACACACACACACACACACACACACACACACACACACACACACACAGAGTTCATCCCGGGACACGCAAGTCATCCTGGGAATCAACGGGTTAAGAGCCAGTCAGATTTATTCAAACTTATTTACATACAAGAAAGCAATCAGAGAGCGCATACCTCCACCAATGCCATTGCCACTAAAAAGGATCCGGATCAGGATCCACCCAAAATTTAATCAATTTTTTCTTGGTCCCATGGTCCACCTTTCCACAAAACTTCATCGAAATTCATTGAGAACTTTCGAAGACAAGTGTGCGGGATACTGCAGATCCGGATCCTCCCAAATTTTTATTAATTTCTTCCTTGGCCTATAGCCCATCCTTCCACAAAATTTCATCAAAATCCGTCCATAACTTTTTGAGTAATGCAGGATTCAGATCCTCACCAAATTTTTTTTTTTTTTTTTTTTTTTTTTTTTTTTTGTTCCACGGCCCACCTTTCCACAAAATTTCATTTAAATTCATTGAGAACTTTTGGAGACATTGTGCTGGATACTCTGGATCCGGATCCGGATCCATGGATAATGGATCCGCATCCGGATCCTCCCCCAAATCTAATATTTGACATAATGTTCTCTGGAGTTCATGGCTTCAATTACTATTGAATTCAGGCATCCAGGCTGCATAGTTTCATTTAGTATGACGTGGGAATGGCCTGAGATACTGTAGTTTGGGAGTTACTTCATTTATATCTGTTAATGAGTAAAACCTTATTTAATATATCCTGATGTGCTATGCAGTGTTCCATACCTCAAGTGTTTTAATGTTTATCCTATTTCAGGTTATGTATAACACATGTAACTGACATTAGTCGACTTCCTTATAACGAAGCTGTGTTACTAACAAAAACCCAACTCTTTCTCATAAACCCCTGTGGGACGAGGGGGCAGAAATTTAGTATCGTGTTGGTGCTGGTGCTGCCCAGTGTGGTAAGGAAGCTCTCTGCTCTGAGCCATGCCAGTACTGCAGACCTCTGGGGGATATAGAACGTACTATTTGGGATATCACGGGAACTGCTGACCTCTGGCCTTTCTTAGTACGCACTGTGGATATCAAATGGACACAAGACCACGTAAGAACAATGCAGATACAGACTAGAGGCTTTCCTTGATAAGACATTGCGAATGGATCAATGCAAGTGCTAGAAGGTTTTCTTGTTTAGTTTAAGATTACTGTATTTTGTAACTAATTAACATAAGAATAAAATCACGTGTTTTCATTATTCCCTGGTCATGGGTAACGTGAGAGGGTCATTGGTGTATGAAGAATGGTTTACTACTTTACTGTCGCTTTGATACAGTGAAAGTTATGACACACTCTGCTGGCTGACATGTGTTGTGGAGACAGGTAATTCAGCTTTACCAACATCTCTCCTGCATCATTTAGTCATTTACTGTTACCACTGCCATATCCTCGGGCACACAGACAAAGCTATCCCTGCAACACAAGTACGCGAGTTCTAGTGAAGAACTACTTACGGACCACCTCTTATTTTTTGCTTTATTGTTGATATCTCCAGACAGTGTTATTAAGCTTATGGGAGACTAGTCAATCTTGGAAAGTTAGATGTACTCGTATGTACAGTATACCTAGCCTGTCTGAATACAAAGCATATGATGGGGCTATCTAGGTTAACTCTCTTGCTGTGGCTGGTACACTTTGGTTATTTTATTCAAGCTAGTACCAGAAGCTTTTCCTTAAGTATGAAATGTCTTCCAGTCAGAGGGATCATCAGCTGCTGGTGTGCCAAGGAAGTTTATTCAGAAACTTAAGTTAAAACTAAGACTGCGAAGTTGTCGAGAAGTAATCCAATTTTATAACTTTTGGTGCTTTAGGCTACAAGAGAACATCTGACCTTTTATCGCTGCTGTTAACTAAGCTCATTGATGGGTAGGGTGGAGTGGGTGGGTGGGGTAGATAAGATTTTGTAGATAATCAGGGTGGAATGAGTTAAGTTAGTGGGGTAGGTGGGTTTGGAGAGTGGGTAAGGTGGGAAGTTGGGCTTTCTGGGTCACTGGGTGGGTGGGGTGGGGTGATGAGTGGGCGTTATGGGTGGGTAGAAGCGAAGGGTGAATGGGTGGGCTTTAATGTAAATGTGTGTGTGGAAATGGCCGCTGGGTGTGTGGATGTGTTGCTCCCCAGAAAGCAAGAGAGGAGTTGGCTTACTACACCAGGTGAGTGGGTAGGTATAGGGTTAGATTAGTATGAGGGTGAGTGGGACGAAATAAATCCACTGAGGGATAGGCCCCTATGGGAAAAATATCCATGGGAGAATGCATCCTTGGGAGAAGTGGACCCAGATAGAAACATAAGTCCAATGGGTAAAGAGGTCCATGGAGGAAATAAGTCCATGGGGGGAAAATGGGCTCATGTGAGGATTATGTCAGAAGAAAACAGATCCACTGAGGGAAGAAAGGTCCACGGGAAAGACAGGTCACTGGGATGAAAATAAGTCCATGGAAGGTCGATAGGTCCATGGGAAGTATAGCTCCAAGTGGGTATACATGTCCAAAGGTGGGAAGAGGGAATATGACCAGTTGGATAAAGAGATCTATGAGGAATATAAACTCATTGGACTATACATGCCCTTTGCGAAAAATGGACCTCTGCATTAAAGAGACAATTCCATGGGGGAAATAGGTTCATGGGGAAATATGTTGATGGGAAAATTCGGCAATGGAGAATATAGGTCGAAGGAGGAACGGGTATCAGGGAGAAAAAAAGTTCTGTTGGAAATTTGGTCCAGTGGGAGAAATAAGGAAATTGGGTCCAAGTGTAATGGTCCAAATGAGATGGTCTATAGCGGATATAACCCATGTGCTACTTCTTATAAGAACTGGTTTGTTCTAGATGGTGGCAACACACCATTGTTTAATACCGTCAGTCTGATTATGTAAATTGTACTTTATAATCATCTACATATTTTTTTTAAAGTTCATGAGGCTCATCTGAGAGCGACTGGTTTATGAGAGGTTATATATAACCTATACAGTTAGTTCCATAAATAAAACTATGTGGAGAAAGAAGCAATAATATTAAGATTTCAGAAAACCGAAGTTGTAAAAAAAAAAAAAAAAAAAAAAAAGCCACAAGACTGCCTGGGGTTTGCGCTGGAGCCTGTAGGGGCAGTGTCCTTCAAGATTATGCAAGGAAAATGTGCTCCATGATTTTGCAATATTAAACGAAAAAGAAGCATTAGTTTATTTCAGAATGAGAAGGTGTATGATAAAGCCCATAAACATCTTAATGTGGTAAGAGAAAGTCTATGACCACAAGCCCAAATGCGGTCAGTAGGCCAATGTTCAGTAACTCTTTGACTCAGAATTTACACATTCGTGCCTCTATGACTTACTGTTTACTGAAAAAAAGTAATCTAGATTTGCCGAGAGTACAGCACTCAAGTCGTCTCGACCAAGGAAGCGAGAGGTATTTAGAAGGTCGAAGTACAAGTTAAAACTGGTGGAAATAACAGTGCCGCCATCAAGTGAGTAGGACACCTCGACATGGAAACTGGACATGGGGAAATTAAAGAAAGTTGTCCGGCCTTGAGGGTAAAAGTTAACATTTTCGTAATACCTGTTTCCGTATCCCACCTCTTACTGTTCGCAAACACTTCACTAAGTCTTGGTGGCCTCTAATGGCTGTGTTTCCTCGAGTGTCGGGACCAGCAGCATGGTGGTAGGTAATGAAGGCACACCCTAAGTTCCAAGAATAAATTATACGTTTCTAATGTACCATAATAATTCATGGCTATGTAAAGAAATATATGACTTACCATTGCTACAACTGCTAGGGGTTATGAAAATGTTTCAAGGGCACAACATTTTATTTTCTCTAAATAACACATCAGTTCCATAACAGGTTTTAATACACACACACACACACACACACACACACACACACACACACGCTGTTGCGCTAGGGTTTCTAGTCTTGACATTGGAATCATTATTATGCATTTATAATGTTTATCAATCAGTCCACAGAGGTATATAGGCGAATGTTAATTTTGTAGGCAATGCATTTATAGCAGAGTGTTCATGGAAAGCCGGTAATCCCTCAGTTCATGATATCGTATTGTAAAACTGCTGGTAAAGGCATCAGCATAATACTGTACTTTATTTACTTGCCCATTTCGAAAATACAGCTCATTCATAAATATCCGCCTACTAGCACCTTTGAAGAACAAATTCAGTCTTGGCCGGGTGCGGCGTTTTTTTTTTTTTCTTTTTTTTTCTTCAACATACACAGCAAGCATGCTAGGAGTATGAGAGCGGCTTGGTGGTTACGGCGACTGGTTTGTTTACACTTTTGACAACCTCGTGCCTTCCCGCCTCACAGCAGCAGACGACAAGAATCGCCGCCAGTGCCATGTAGTACAGAGGCCACGGCTGAAAATTTTCTTTACTCTGCCCCTTAGGGCATAGACTTCCTCTTAACTCTAGCTTTCTTGGTCTCGACCATGAAAAGGTTAATACAAATAAAACTGGCATCTATTACAGTTGCGGACAAATTAATAATTTCATTTAAACTTACATGAAGGATTTAATTCAATGTCTTGCTCCGACGAGCTTCATGACCCTGAACATGAGTTGATAGGACTGTTTTTTGCAGAACAATTTTTTGCCTGAAGATAAGGTGAGGGATGTGCTCAGTGTGCAGGCCAGTGGGATGTGGGCGTGGTGGAGGAGGCGGACGTGAGAGCAACTTGAAGGAAAGTGGCTGCTGGTAGGAAGTAAAAGAAAAGTTGAAAAGAAGTACAGTCGCCGACATTGACAACGATTCACTTCGACAACTTCGAAAACCCGTTGGCGCGACCTTTTTAACCCAGGAAACTTCTAAAAACTACGCAAGAGTTTCGTAGCTGTTCGGCTAAAAAAGTGGTCCGAAATTATTGTCCGCAATGCAAAAAGGGTGAACAGCTTAAGGCAACTAAAAGAGATGAAGTGTCCCTTTCTGTATCTTGAGTGTCCTAGTAAATGCTGCAGTTTTTGCTGTGACGAAGAGGTTTGTGCATTCCAGCATTCAGTTGAACAGTACAGGTTAGCTGTAGTTTTACCTGTCTGTTGCCTGATGCTCGGGTAGAAAGTTTATGAAGAAGTAGAAACAATAATAAAATATTTATGGTAGGAAGGTATGTGGAAGGTACTAAGAATATATGGAGTGGAGGGGAAATTGTTGAGTGCTGTGAAGAGTATGTACGAGGGAGCTAGGGCTACGGTGCGAGTGGATGGTGAGTTGAGTGAGTTCTTTGATCTCAATGTGGGACTGAAACAGGGGTGTGTAATGTCTCCATGGCTGTTTAATATATATATGGATGGGGTCGTAAAGGAGGTACAAGGTAGGGCAGTGGATGTGGGGGTGGCCCTAATGAATGAGGGTGAGATTTGGAAGCTTCCGGTGTTGCTGTTTGCTGATGATACAGTATTGTTGAGTGAAGATGAATGGGAGTTGCAAGGTTTGGTGAATGAATTTGGGACAGTGTGTAGGAGGAGGAAGCTGAAAGTTAATGTAAACAAAAGTAAAGTTATGGTGTTTGAGAGGAATGAAGTCACAGAGTGTGCAGTGAGGTTGGATGGTGAGGATATGGAGAATGTGAGTGCATTCAAGTACTTGGGTAGTGTGATGAGTAAGGATGGAACTTTGGGGGATGAAGTACGTGAAAGGGTACAGCAGGGAAGGAAGGTTGTTGGCACACTGAAAGCAGTGATGAGAAATAGGGAGGTGAGTATGGAAGTTAAGAAGTCACTGCATGATGGTATTGTGATCCCTACCCTGACGTATGGAAGCGAGGCGTGGACCTTGCAAGAGGGGAACAAGTCAAGAGTGAGAGCAGTGGAAATGAGTTACTTGAGAGGAGCATGTGGAGTGACATGGAGGGACAGGTTGACGAATGAAGAAGTGAAGGAACGTTGTGGGGTAGATGTGGATGTGGTTGAAAAGATTAGGAGAAATACACTGAGGTGGTTTGGACATGTGGAGAGGATGGAGAATGAAAGACTGACTAAGAGGGTGTATGTAGGTGAGGTGGAGGGAGGGAGAGGGAGGGGTAGACCGAGGATGAGGTGGAGGGATGGAGTTGAGAGGTATATGAGGGAGGGGGGGGTGAGTTGGGGGGAGGGGAGTCAAATGGTGGGTGACAGAGTGACTTGGAGGCGTTTTGTCTGCGGCCACCCTTTGCGGGATTAGGGCGTCGGGCTATAGATAGATAGATAGATAGGACACTTTAATAAAGAATCAGACACGAAAGCGGGAAACTGCTGGTGGAATTTGAAAATTAGAATAAACATGGGTATTTAATACCTTCTTCCAGAAGAAAGGAGTTGGCACGTGGACCTGGAATGAAAAGAACAAAGCAACAGAAAATGAAACTGTTCATGTTTATTTACAGGCCTCATGTAATGAATAATGTTACTGCACTGAAGAGAGTAAATGCAGAAAGTGACAAATGAATGAAAAGGAGCCATTTAACACGATCTCAAAAGAGTAAGAAATAAGCCAGTCCGCAGGAAAGAGGCAGACTTTTTTCTTTTTTTCACTGGAATAGAAAAGGCATCGAAATTTATATATCAGAACAAATACTAGCACATTGAATATATGCATACAGTAGAGGACAAAACAAATGAATGAAATCTTCACGAAAATAGCAATGGGAGGTCTGGATATCCGTAGTGTTTATGTGTTTGTAAACAGTACTGTGGGATGGAGGAGAGGGGGATGTTGCTTAAATACGAGTACTCTGTGTGGTGTTGGGCTGTTGTTCATTTTTTGTTTCTTTGTGGATGGTGGTGATGTAAATGAAATAACAAGTGTGGGATGGGTCTTGAGCTGAAGCAATATTCATTTGATCTTTAAATGGGAAGTATTTTTGTTCTTGATGTAAATGGTCTCTGTGGTTTTGATGTATTTTATTGTTCTTTGGACGTGTGTGTGTGTGTGTGTGTGTGTGTGTGTGTGTGTGTGTGTGTGTGTGTGTGTGTGTGTGTGTGTGTGTGTGTGTGTGTGTGTGTGTGTGTGTGTGTGTGTGTGTGTGTGTGTGTGTGTGTGTGTGTGTGTGTGTGTGTGTGTGTGTAAACTAATCCATATTTGTGTTGGCTAAGGATTGGACCCAAGTTGGACTAGCTTAGTTTATGATTGTGCTGCCGAACTTCATGTAAATAGTTTCCAGGGATCCTTTCTGTTTCCCAGAAGTAGAGCCTGTATGCACCCCCACAACATCGAGTTTACTGGATGCCTTTGTACTGATGCATTTGTGTGCTGATAAAAGGCTATTTGAGGGGTCCAAAATAAGCCATAGAATTTTACGGGGTCTCCAGAAGGAGTGGTTAAATAAGGAGATAAACACGTGGATAAGTTTTGAGATTTAGGTCTGGAGTAAAGAGGGTAATGATTGATTTGATCTGTGAGGTACTCATTTTGTCTTGTCTTAGCCAATGTTCTAGTGAGTTTAAGCGTAAATGGAGCTGGACTTTCGCTTGTTGAGATTTGTAGTGCTGTGAAGCTATGGCCAAATCGTCGGCATAGAAGAGTACTGCAACAGAAGGGGGAAAGGCTGGCAGGTTGTGAAAGAAAGGTTGAATAGTTAGCGAAAAGACTCAATCCTGTCTGACACCGTTGAACAGTATTCTTTTAAAAGTAAAAGTAGAGGTTTGGAATAGGCAGCTGTTGGTACCGAGGACCTCTAATGTAAAGGTAAGAAAGTATAGAAATAAAGTCATGTTTTCAGCCCAGTAGTGTATTTTTATGCACACTGAAAAAAACGAGAATACCTTGATTCCTAGCATTACACGAGACGAAGAAGGAATGAAAAGTAATTAAGGACGTGGTGGCGGTTTTACTATCGATATCATTAAGAATGCGACTTACATTAGATGTACCTGCCGAACTGTTGACCAAGTGCTCAAAAGTCAGAACAGTAACGAATTCATGGAAAAAAAAAAAAATTATATTGCATCATAAAAGGGAGCATTAAAAATCTAATAATACATCTCTCAGCTGGGTAAAACCACTTTTTTTGTAACTCCTAGCCAAGCTTATTAACTCCCAAAGATGTAAACTATGGGGAAATGTTATATGTTCTAGTGGTATCAAAAGAGAAACAGAAAGGTCATAATCAAGTTATTGACCAAGTTAATGAAAGCTTCAGAATTCAGGACGCCAAGCTGAGTATGACACACACAAAAAGTGAAACGGAGACACTGTTGTGACCAAAACAAAGGCAAGTGTAAACTTAAACATTATTTTCAGAATACTGACCAACTGCCCAATTTTAATAATGGTAAGAAAATTTAAGTTAAATTCATAAAGTACGAATAAAATGACCTGATTGACAACAACTCTCAGTTTCGCCATATATTCATTTCCTATTTACATTTTTTTTTTTTAAGTTCAGACTGAACTGGCAAAGGCTTTAACATAATCGATGAACGTTTAAACAACATCCTGTAATCGCAAGTGACATTGTTCTTTTCAGTCATTCAGGTGACTAGTTATTGGAGAAGACATTTGAGCTGAAAAAGGTGAGTTGTTTAGAAATAGATAGATAGGCAGATAAATAGATAGGCAGATATGCGCATTACCTGAGCTGGACACTGATGGCCTGGTATTTCAACATACTTATTCTATTGACAACTAGATAAGGATAAAGCATTCATTGTCAGGTCTGTGGAAGTTCTTTTTACACGAATATGTTGACAATATCTATATATATATATATATATATATATATATATATATATATATATATATATATATATATATATATATATATATATATACACACACAAAGAACTGCATATGTACCTGCTTACCTCAGTATTTGCCAACATTGCCTTGAACTGAGGTAAAATGTTCTGATTAGGCCGAAATTATTGTGTTGGACGTGTTTGGACTCGAAGTGATATTCCGGAACCTGAATACCCTTGACTGATGTACAATGGACTAAATTAGTCAGAGTCAGACTAGATGTGAAGGACCTGAATGCATATTATATAGCAACAACATTTTCCCTGTTCAATCCATCAACAAACTCTCAAATCAACCTTTCTTGTCAAATACGGCTATCGTTGTTTTAGAGAGAGAGAGAGAGAGAGAGAGAGAGAGAGAGAGAGAGAGAATCTGTTCACTTATCAGACCTACTCTTTTCACCTGCCGGGGAGTAAAGAATAATATGCTTATAAAATACATTAAAACAGACGCGTTTACGGAATAAGTGGAATCTGTCAAATAAAAGAAATGGTTAAAAAAAAAAAAAATCCTCCAAAGCAGATGAACACTTATGAATAGAAAATGTAACAGCAAGTCAGTCTTCATTGAAGGGAGGGAGGAAAGTACAGTATGCTATAATTTTTAGAAGCCAATTTCTATTCCAGGTGGAAGTTACTTTTAGACTTGATATGAGAGTCGAGATGCTTTAATCTTTCAATTTCTCCTTCAGTTTCTTTGTTTCCTCTCAAAATCGAATCCCTAGACTCTTCCCTTACCCACGGTCCTTCCAGTAAGTTTGGTACAATCGGATCAAAGCTTTATAGTTGGTTTTGCTACGTTATCTTAACTTTTGAGCTTCCCCTGTGAACTTGACCTTTGACTGACTCTTCACATAAGGAAATCCTTTCATTTTTACTCAGCCCTAAACCATTGCTCAGTATCTGGCATAAATAGGGTAAAACCTGTTTAAGCTGACCTTGCCAAATAACCTTGACCTTTCTCTGTGATCTTATCATTTGACTGATTGCGCTTAAAATCGAATCCTTTCGTAATTGCCTTACTCTGATTGGATCTGAACCTGACTGCTTCCACATAAAAGACTGGATATATATACCCTCAGTGGCTTGATTTGCCTACTGGACATTTTTATTTATTAATTTTGTACTTCACGCTACGAAATTTAAGCTATGTTTGGATATCGGTTTTATCGGCTGACGTTATTCCGGCACAACTAGGTATACACAGGATGAGTGCACTTGATTATAATGAACTTTTTGCCGCACTCACAAGGGCTGACACATATAGTGCTTGTTCCTAACTCATTCATTCACGTACTTAGCCTATCTGAGTTACTGTACCGTTTTGAAGGGCCTATGAGGATAATGTCAGGAAAACAGATTGCTGTCCAAGGCCTATGAGGATAATGTCAGGAAAACAGAATGGTGTCCAGGACTTATGAGGATAATGTCAGGAAAACAGAATGGTGTCCAGGACTTATGAGGATAATGTTAGAAAGACGAATTTTTGCACAGTGGTGGAGCTCCATCCGGAGGAGGGATGAGAAGCATGTCGGGAGGAGGTTGCTGGAAATGGAGTTAACTGGCAGGAGAAAGAGAGGAAGGCCAAAGAGAAGGTTTATGGATGTAGTGAGAGAGGACATGCAGGTGGTAGGTGTAACAGAAGAAGTTGCAGAAGACCGAGTAAGATGGAGACGGGTGATCGGCTTTGGCGTCCCCTAAGGGGAGAGCCGAGAGAAAAAAAAGAGGTAGACCTCCATCCGGGCCAAGTTTCAAGAGGGTGAAATCCCGTGAAGGCCATCCCTATGAGGGGGACGGCCAATGTGGGTCCCGGCCAAAGCCGTTAAGCACGGCTATGCCTCATTCCTTTGGAAGACTAATTTCCGCAAAGTGGTAAAGCTTCACCTGGCCTAACTTGTAAGCAGGGCGGACCTCCGAAGACTGCCCACCATGGGGGATGGAAAGCTCCCGGTGGTCCTACACTCATTTTTTTTTTTTTTGGGGGGGGGGGGTTACACTTAGTCATTTAGTCATATTGGCACCGTCGGAGCGAGTTCAGCGAGAAATGATTCGGCAACGTTGCACCTTCACTAGGAAATACATGAGACAAGTTGGTTATCCTATCAAAAAAATCATTGCAAAAGCTGTCTTTTGACATTAAACCAAACAATACCTAACTAACCTACGCCTAACCAAACGTTACCCCACCATAATACCTTATTTTGTTTGGGAGAGTGACGAAGGTGCTACGTTGTCGAGGCACTCGATACGACAGTGCCAGTTTGTCTGGATGACCAAGTATAACAGGAAATTTTTGGGGACGTCCTCGGAGATATCTGTAGCTTGAGAACATGATATTTTTCATACTGGCAGACGTTCACCCTGGTCATGTGTTATAACCCCCCAGAGATGGTGTAAGTCTCTGAGAGTCTTTGTCAAAGCGTTTTTCATGAAAAATGTTTCTTTATTTTACCTAACAACACGAAATATTACACAATAGTAGACTGTAAATCGGGCCATATTTTAGGCAGGATGAGACCCCTGAATGCCACCCTCCCTACGAGGGAGGCAGCCCTCTGGTGTCGAAGCCAACAGTTGTTGCCTTAGTTTTTAATTTAAGAACACAAATATATGTATACTGTTTGACGTTGACCTCGGTCACGTTGTAGGCTGTGTGGGACCCCAGTAGGTCGTCCCTCACTGCGAGGGTACCATAGAGGGGGGGGAAATGCCATTATATAATAATAATAATAATACTAATAATAATAACAAATATTATTATTATTATTATTATTATTATTATTATTAGCCCTATTATTATTATTATTATTATTATTATTGTTGTTGTTGTTGTTGTTGTTGATGCTGTTACTATTATTTATTTTTACCAAGGAACATAAAGTATTGCACAAAAATAGACCTGTATTTTACAAGACTGACTGAATCGGCTTTTCCATTTAATTACTAATAATGAATAATTTTAAGGTCGACCTTTTGACTCAACAGTTCCTCCCCCCGTCCTTTTTTTATATTACTGTGTGGTCCAGGGCGTTGCGTTAATTATCTGGTCAATTTTAGACTAAAATTTCTGGCGCCTTTTATCTGGGAAGTCATTAAAAGGAGGATTGGGGAAAGGGATTGCACAAAGTCAAATCTAGTTTCCTAAATGTCACTCAGGTCAAATATAAGTGCATCCTATATTTCTGTTCAGCCCATCCAATTTAAGAGGAATTTCTCGACACATGAATAGACGGCAAGCACTAAATTCCTGTGTACGGCATAGAACGTGTCCTGTAGCTGTGATTTCACTCTATTCACGTCGCCTGGTCGGTAAGTATACAATATTTAAGAGTTCCACTAAGCCTGCACGTTGTTGTCTAAAAAATATCACGTTTCAGTCTAGTTACTCCACTTTAAAATGGCGGAGATTATTTTTATACCGCAAATCCTGTCGCTAAAAGACAGAACATAACAATGCTTCGTTTCGATCGTAAGCACTTCCTGATGCCTAGAACCATATTCTTCTTTTAAGTGAAAATGAAGAGATGACAACTTAAGTCCGTGTTAAAGTGGAAAGACTATAAGCTATAAAACCTTGTCTTGATAATGCGATCAAAGAAATTAAAATGTCTGGGTTATCATTCTTCACGAGGGTCGGGGTCAAGAAGCGACATGAGAGTGGCTGGTGGTTGAGAAGCAAGGCGCAGGACTTGTGCTGGGAGAAGCCACTGGTCTGTATGACGACACACGAGAAAACAGGAGTAGATCACACCCTGCCTTAACCTGTTACACCCTACCTTACCCTGTCACACCCTGCCTTATCCTGTAGCACCGTGACTTATCTTGCTACACCCTGTCTTAACCTGTCACACCCTACCTTACTCTGCCACACTCTGCTATACCCTGCCACATTCTGCCTTACTCTGCCACACCCAAACTTACCCTGTCATTTCCCGCCTTACGCAACCGCCTTATCATAACACACCCTAACGTATTATGCTACCTGCCACACCCTACCTTACCCTACCACACCCTGCCTTCCTTTGTCACATCCTGCCATAGCCTTGCATATCTTGCTTTACCCTGCCTTTAACATAATTTACCAAACCCTACCTTACTCTGCTCTCCATTATTTAATTCCACCAGACCCTATAGCGCTGTACTGCACCCTGTAATATCCAGACCTGCCTTGCCTCACAGGGCCACAAACTGCCTTACCTTGCCATACGCTGCCACACTCTGCTTTCCCTGCTTCCCCTGCCTCACGCAACCATACACATACTGCCTATTTTTGCCACAATCGACTTTACACTGAAACACTTTACTACATTCTCTCCTACCCTTCTTTGTTTTACCTAACCCTACATTGCCCTGAAACACTCTCCCTCACCTCACCACAGCTTGACTTACTCAGCCACATCCTGTTATATCCGTCCACATCATGCCACACCCTGCTAAAATCTGCCACACCCTACTGTACTGTACCCTACCACAATCTGCCACACCCTACCACACCATGCTATACCCTGCCACTCCTTGCAGTACCCTACTGTACCCAGCGGCATTCTGCAGCGCCCTACATCCTACATCAATCTATTATATTCTGATATAACATACAATGGCCTACCACATCCTGCTTCACCTTACCTCATCCTGTCACACTCTGCAATACCCCGCCACACCCTGCCATACCCTGCCACATATTGCTACATCCTGCCACACCCTGCCTTTCGCTGGTATACTCTAGTAAGTCATGTTCCACTGCACTTTTTGCTACACCTAATGGTCTTGTTACACCCTGCCACAAACTACTATACCTGCCACTCCCTACCAGACTCTGCCGCACTCTGCCGATCGACCCTGGCTCTCCACTTTATCCTACCACCGTATTATGCTGATACACCCTGTAATAACCTGTCACACTGCCTTACCTTGCCACACACTGAGTTATCGTACTAATCTCTGCCTATCCTTACCACACACCCTGTTTTACCCAGCCTTCCCTAAGAAAGCACTGTCTTACCTTGCCGCACACTGATTGCTATACCTCATACCAATTAATCTGGCCAGGCATGTATGGCAACACTGTTCCTGCCGAGATTCTGATTGGCTGGAGGTGTTTGTTTGATTTCGTTGTTGCGTAAACCGATACTTTCTTTAATATCAGATGTGATACTGAATTTGTCGACAGTACAATCATGAAAAGCAATAAGAAATCCGTTATATACTTAACAACAATGAAATTTTCGTAGGATGATAGAGATATGAGTCAACAAAGAATTATAATAGTCCAAGTCAAGGTCAGCACTCGAACAATTCCTTTAAATCTCCGACACTCCATAATATAACAGAAACCTGCTTAATCTAAGCGTTGATATAACACATTTAAATTTTAAGATCAGTCCGTACTGTGATAATAGAGGATATATAATGAAATAGTCTTCCTTTAGCCTACTTTGATTTTCGCAGTTTTTTCAAACTTCCCTCCCCGCAGAACTCGTCTTTTCATTAGAATTTTTACTTACTCAAAGCTGTGGCACCATTTGAGGGTGCGGACTGATCTTTAAATTTAAATGTGTTATACCAACACTTAGAGTAAGCAGTTTCCTTAATTTTCTGTTATATTACGGAGTGTCGGGGATTTAAAGGAATTGTTCGAATGCTGACCTTGACTTGGACTAGTATAATACTTTGTTGACTCATATCTTTATGTCCCTACGAAAATTTCATTGTTGTTCAGTATATAACGGATTTCTTATTGCTTTTCACGATTGTATTGTCGACAAATTCAGTATCACATCTGATAATAAAGAGAGTATCGGTTTATGCAACAACGAAGTCGAACAAACACCTCCAGCCAATCAGAATATCGGCAGGAACAGTGTTGCCATACATCTATCTATCTATCTATCTATTGCCAGACGCCTCAATCCCGTTTGGGGTGGCCACAAACAAATCGCCTCGGGTAGGGTTGCGAGAGGTAGACCGAAAAAGACCTGGGATGAAGTCATTGAACGTTACATCAGGGATAAGGGACTGAATAGGAAAGCTGCCAGAGATCGAGCATCATAGACAGCCGCCATTTGGTAACCAAGGCCGACGCATGCAAGCATTAAAAACGAAACGAAACTATGCTATCCTCGGATTTTCTACGTCTCTCATTTTCACATACCAACAAATGTCTAATTATCTATCTATTGCCAGACCCTTCAATCCCGTTTGGGGTGGCCACAAACAAATCGCCTCCACGTCGCCCTGTCCCCCGCCATTTCAGTGCCCTGCTCCCAACTCACCCCCCCCCTCTCTCACATACCTCTCCACCCCATCCCTCCATCTCATCCTCGGCCTCCCCCTCCCTCTACCTCCCTCCATCTCACTCACATACACTCTCTTCGTCAGTCTTTCACCCTCCATCCTCTCCACATGGCCAAACCACCTCAGTATGTTCCTCATAACGCTTCCTATCACATCCACATCAACACCACAACGCTCTTTTATATCCTCATTCGTCAGCCTGTCTCTCCATGTGACTCCACAGGCTCCTCTTAAATAACTCATTTTCACTGCTCTCACTCTTAACTTGTGTCCTTCCAACAACGTCCAAGCTTCACTTCCGTACGTTAGAGTTGGTATCACAATACTGTCATGTAGTAACTTTTTCACTTCCATGCTCACTTCCCTGTTTCTTATCACTGCTTTCAAAGAACCAGCAACCTTTCTTCCCTGCTGTACCCTTTCAAGCACTTCACCCTCCAAACCTCCATCCTTACTCATCACACTACCCAAGTACTTAAACGTACTCACATTTTCCAATTCCTCACCATCCAACCACGCTGTACATTCACTGACTTCACCTCTCAAAGACCATCACTTTACTCTTCCCTACATTCACCTTTAGAGTCCGTTTCTTACACACTCTCCCAAACTCATCCACCAAGCCTTGCAGCTCCCCTTCGTCTTCACTCAACAACACAGTATCATCTGCAAACAACAGCACAGGGAGTTTCCAAACACTATCCTCTCTCACCAGGGCCACTCCAACATCCACTACCCTACCTTGTACCTCTTTTATTACCCCATCCATGTACAGATTGAACAACCATGGAGACATGACACATCCCTGTTTCAACCCAACTTTCAAAGAGAAAAATTCACTTAGTTCACCATCCACACGCACTGCAGCCTTCGCACCATCGTACATACTCTTCACAGCATTCAACAACTTCCCATCTACTCCATATATTCTTAACACTTTCCACAATCCTAGTCTATCCACCCTGTCATATGCTTTCTCCAAATCCATGAAAGCCGCATACAACTTCTTTCCCTTCTCTAGAAACTTTTCCACTAAAGATCTAAGAATGAATATCTGATCTACACAACCTCTTCCCTTCATAAAGCCTCCCTGTTCTTCTCCAACTAAATCTTCTGTTCTTTCTCTAACTCTGTCAATAAGTATCCTACCATACACTTTTCCTATTATACTAAGAAGACAAATGCCCCTATGATTACCACACACTTCTTTTTCCCCTTTTCCTTTGTACAAGGGAATAATTATACCTGAATTCCAATCCTCTGGGACTCTACCTTCCTCCCAGGCCAATCTGCACATCTTCCACATCCATTCTACTACTACCTCTCCCCCATGCTTCAGCATTTCACCACACACTCCATCAATTCCTGGGGCTTTCCCTGATTTAATTTTCTTCATTGCTTCCACAACTTCTATCCTACTGATTTCTTCCTGTCTTCTCACCTCCCTCCTTCTCCCAGCCATTCCCCAGCCACTTATACTCGCATTACTTCCACCCTCCACGTTCAACAGTTCCTTAAAGTGTTCTCTCCATCTGCTCATTTTTTCTCCCTTCTCCACTAGTAATCTACCATTTTTATCTTTCACTCCCCTGCTAACTTCACTTCCACCCTGTCTTACTCTTTTCACCTCTCTCCAGATCATTTTCTTACAGTCCCTCCACTTTACATTCAAATTCCTTCCAAATTCCTCATCCACTCTCTTCTTACTCTCTCTTACTAATCTTTTCACCTCTCTCTTTTTTTCTACATATAACTCTCTCTTCCGCCTCTCAACTTCTTCCACGCCCCTATTCCTCAGCCATTCATTGTATGCTTTCTTCTTTTGTGCCACAGCCTGTTTCACCTCTTCAGTCCACCACGCTGTTCCTTGCACCCCCCTCCGTCTTCTCTTCCTTCCACACACCACATCACATGCTGCACATATTTCTTCTGTAAATATTCTACACACACCTTCCACGTCCCCCATCTTCTCCAATTCATATTTGCCCAATCGTTCCTCCACTTCTCTCTTATACTCTGCCTTTTTCTCATCCTCTTGTAACCTTTCCACTCTCCTTGCAACTACTCCTTCCTCTTGTCTTTCCCTTCTTCTATTCTTCCATCTTACTTGAACTTTAATTCTGGCCACCACCAAGTAGTGGTCAGAAAGTCCACTCCCCCAACCTCTATAAACTCTTGCATCCAATATACATCTTCGCATCCTTTCATCCACACACACATAATCAATCATTGCCTTCCTTTCATTCAGTTCACCACCCACCCTTCTCATCACTCGCCATGTATACCTGTGGATCATTTTATGCCTGAAGAGGGTATTGGCTATCACCAACCCCCTCCCAGCACAAATGTCCACTAACGCACTGCCATTCTCATCTATCTCAGCAGGCACACCCCACTCACCAACTATTCCATCCACCTTCACATTCCCAACTTTACCATTCATATCACCAATCAAAAACACTCTCTCATTCCTTCCAAACTTTTCCATGCACACTTCTACATTTGTCCAGAACTCTTCTCTCACTCTTCTAGCACGATCTTGCGTTGGCGCATACACACACACAATCGCTCACATTTGTATTCCAACTTTCAACTTTACCCACACAATCCTTGATCCAACTGATCCATACTGTCTTATGCTCCTCTTCCATCTTTTACTCACAACTATACATACTCCTTCCTTTGCCCTCTCATTCTCACCTACTCCTGCACATATACCCCATCCATACTCCCATTCTCTCACACTTTCTCCTCCCCATTTTGTTTCAGTTATTCCACATACATCCACTTTTGCATCCTCAAGCACCTGGACAATCTCTCTCTCTTTCACCTCATCATTCGCTCCCCTTACATTCCAAGTTCCAATTGCAATGTCCTTTGTCCGGTCCTTGGTCGTCAACGTTTGGTCAGTCCTTGTCCGAGGCTTATTGTTTATTTTTTTAGTTAGTTGTTTTCCGGGGAGGGGCACTAACCCTCCGCCAACCCTTTTAGTCGCCTTTTACGACAAGCAGGGATACTGGGGGAGTATTCTTGAAAAAAAACCCTACCCCCAGGGGACAATTGCCATACATGCCTGGCCAAATTAATTGGTATGAGGTATAGTACCACACCCTGCCTTCCCTTGCCACACAACCTGTCTCAACTAATCTTCCCCTAGTATATACAGCCTTGCCTTGCCACACCCTGCCTTATCTTACCACACCCTGTCTTGCCTTGTTAGACTTTGCCTTATCATGCTAAACCCTAGCTTACCCTGCTGTCCCTCCTATACCACGTCACTTCATCTCTCAACTTTTCACCTTCTGCCACACCCTACATTTCCTCTTCTTACCGTCCTACACACTGTTTTAATAAGCCTTACCCGGCCAAAGCTTCCCTTAACCTTCCTCATCCTTCGTTTCCCTGTCACGTCCCACCATGCCCTGCCACGCTTATCCCACCAATCTCTTCTTTACTCCGTCGCACCCTATCTTATCCTTCCACATCCTACCATACTTTGCTAAACTCTACCTTACCCTACCACTCTCTACCTTACCTAGCTTCATCCTACCTTACCGTACCACACCCTACCTTACTTATATCACTTTCTGCTTTACCCTCTCTCTGCCTTCCTTACCTGAAACACCCCACCTAATCTTGCCTTACCTACAATGTCATCCTCTGTGTTACCCTGCCAACCCCTTCTTTACCCAGTCTTACGGACCCTCCCCTACTCTGTCCCTGGCCCTTCATTCCTCTAAATATCCCAAAACTCTGCTTCCTGCTTTTTTCTACCGTATCTTACAGCACCGTCGGTCCTTAAGTTCATGAGGATTTATTTGATTATTGATACCTCCTGAACACTTTTTTTTTCTTGTGTGTGTGTAAGAGACCCTGATCATAAAGGGGATGAGAGAATATCGTTGCACTATAAAAAGCATATTTATTCCTGTTTATTATTTATTTATTTATTTGTTGATTCATTTACTTATTTATTTGTTTGTTTATCTCTGCCTTATCACCCTCAACATCCAACCCTGCCTTACCACTCCTGCAGTCAATAAATCTGCATTATTCTGCATTACTACCATACATTCTGACCCCTTTTTACACTGACTTACCTCTATCAACGCCCAGAATCATCCTAATACTTGAATTATGATGACTTAATATATTACTCTTCGTGTACATATTTAACCTGAATTAAAACCACATATTAAGTTTGATAGGATAGATGCTTTTAACAATATCTTACTCTCGTAAAATTTTATACAATTAGTAAATTTACTTGTGAGTGTTTTTTGCTACATAAGCTCTATTCACTATTTTCCAAGTAGTGTGCATCAGTTTCAGGTAATTTATATTCTTCCCAATAGAACTGCGAAGCAGAGAAAGTAATTAGCATAATTCTTATACTTTCAATCGGTTTTGATGTTCAGTTGCTCATAGTGGGCAAGTTTGATCTTGAACTTGATGTCGAGCAGATTAAAAAAAAAAAAATCAATTATGTCTTTTAAAGGGACTACTTATTTTCATGAACTATTTGCTCAGTTTCTGACTGATATTTCTCTGAGTATTTTTGAGGGAGGTAGTTTTAAAAAGGAGAAGTACAGGGAAGCTGATCTGGGTACAGAATATTGCAAGCATATGTAAACTTCATTAACCCGTCTAAGTTTTTTAAGAAGAAATTTATGACAGATATACAGACGACGGGCATTTAATTCCTGTGTACTGTATGCCATAGGATGTAGCAAAGCAAGTCTGATACCAACATATTCACATTACGTGCTTCATAAGTAAACAAAACGATCAAGCAAATCTGTACTGCCTGTTCCTAAGAATGTATATTTTGCTATATTTCGTCCACCGTAATATAGAGGAAAGGTTAGACACTTTGCAGCCTATTACCTGAAGTTCGGTAAAAGTTTAACATAATACATCAGATCTGCATCCTTTTCATTACATCGGTGACTGACAACATTTTCTAGTGCTAATTTCTTGTTACAGTTGAACATTCAAATAGGAGACACAGAAGTTTTAAGGGAACTTAAACTGAACATCCCATAGTCAATTATGCCTTGTCTCTGTAATACCAGCAAAAAGTGAAGTAGCCTGATTTATCGCGCTTTATGAGGGTCAGGGAGGCAAGAATCGATCTGGAAGTGACTGGTGGTTGAGGAGTGAGATGTGGACTGGCACTGGGAGAAGTCACTGATTTGTACGATGACACAAGGGAAAATGGGAGAAGGTTACACCCAGCATTACTGAACTACACCTCGCCTTACCCCTCCACACTCTGTCTTACCCTGTCACACCCTACCTTACCCTGCTACATTCTGGCGTACCCTGACATATCCTGTCTAGCCCTACCCCACCCTGCTTAACTCTGCCACACCCTGTCTTACCAGGCCACATCCTGCCTTACCCTGTCGCACTCTGTTTCATGGTGCCACATCCCGCTACACCCAACCTTAGGATCCTCCGTATTGCCTTACCTTATCACATTCTAGCTTACCTTGCCATACCTTGCATTACCACGCCACACTCTGCCTTACCCTTCACCATACTGCCTTTCCTTGCCACACCTTACCTTCCCTTTGTCCATACTGCATTACCCTACCAAACCCTGGCTTCTCCTCCCTCAGCCTACTCCTCAGTATTAAAACGCTATCTACACCCTGCCTTACTTCACCTTTCTCAATTACTTATTGCCTTACCCTACCACACTTTGCCTTATTTTGCTACAGTATGCTTTATTCTGCCTCCTTTGGCCTAAACCTGGAACACCCTTACTCTGCCACACCCTGCTTCACGCTGATTTCCCCTACCTCACCCTACCTCATTGTGTCAGAACCTGCCATATTCACTGTGCCATACTCTGCCACACTCTTCTGTACCTCTCTTCACCCTGCCTTACTTTTCCCCACACTATCTTACCCTACCACACGCCGCTGTAGTTTGCCTTATCTTGACACACTCTGCTTTACAACACCTCACTGTTTCTTGCACTACCACACCCTACTTTACCGTGCCACATTTCTCACTCTGTCTTTCCTTGTCTTACCATTTAAGAAACTGTCTTACCCTACAGCCGTCAACCGTACCTTGTTTTCCTCTTTCACCATGCTTTACCCTGCCACACCCCGGCATCCTACATGGTCCTGTTGTACCCTGCCACACACTGCTACACCCTGTCTTGCCCTGTCACATCGTGGTGTGCCAACCCTACCACTCTCACTATCCAACCCTTCCTCACCCTGCCTTAGGCTTCTTAACACCTAGCTCTCTCTTGCAACTCCTTCTGTGCAGTGCATAATTGTCACTTTCCATTAGAGAGGAAAAACTTGATGTGTATATCGCCGAGTCACAATCAAGTTTAGTTTTTCGACGGATATACCGAAGCTCTCTGCATTTCAGTAAGCTGGGGGTCATAGTGAAATATAAGAAGTAGATAATTCCACCTCTGGCCAGTTATTTAAGCGTACAGTTGTATATACCGAGTAAGGAGTAGACTGTCGAACAGGGTGGTACTCCCAAGGTGCATAGAAAGCCGACAACAGGGAGAGCAGGAGCTCCCGTTACATCAGCCCTCGGGACTAGTTTCTGGTCATTCCCCTTTGCTGAACTTATTCAGTGTTTCAGTAACACAGAGACTAAGCCAGCATTCTCTTCAATAAAAGTTCCTCTAACTGTCAACACCAAACTACATGCACATTACACACTACACTTCCCATTAAAAAAAAAAAAAAAAAAAAAAAAAAAAAACGGCATCTCAACGCCAAGTTTCGGAGTTCCCAGAAGAGGGGTGCCCCATAAAATCCCCCACAGTCAGCCCCTCTCCCGGTGACGACCAAGCGAGATGCCTGGAACCACTGTCTGACTCACTTCTTCAATTCTGCAACATTAACGGCCTTTCCTCTAGCTTTTTCTCTGATGAACACTACCTTTCCTCCTCTAACCCTCACCTTCACTTCCTCACAGAGACTCAACTGTCTGAAGCGACTGATAGCAAACTTTTCTCTGTATCCCCCTACTTTATACTCACTTAAAAGCCGAAGGTGGCTATTGTGTATATGGTCACAACCACTTATCTTGCTTTTATGTTCCTGAACTTGAACCTTCTGAATCCTCTACTCTCTGGCTTCGGCTGTCCTGTCCTTCTCTGACTAAATATACAGTATTTGTTCTCTTAACTTAATCCCCAATTCTACTTCTAAAAAATTCTTTGACTATCTTACTTTTACGAAAGGAACACATCCTATCAATTTCTTCTTTCTCTGAAATCTCCATTCTAGGTGATTTCAATTTCCACCACCACCTTTGGCTCTCTTCTCCTTTCACTGATCCACCTGATGACCAAACACTTTTTCTATCCTTAATGACCTAGAGTAGTTTGTACAACACCCTACCCTTGACCGTCGTGAGTGTGTTCCAACATACTGTACTTGACCTATTCCATACGATTAATCCTTCTGCTTATGCTGTTAATCTTTTCTCTCCGTCGGATTCCTCCGATCACAAATTTATCACCTTAACGTGTCCTATCTCTCCAGTAAGGCCTGTGAACTCTCCCAAGAGGCTGCAGCTTTGGCACTTTGGAGCTGCAGATTGGGAGGCCGTCAAGCAGTACTTCTTTGATTTTCCCGGGAATGATTATTGCTTCCATGACTAAGAGCCATCTGAGTGTGCCTCAGGCATTACAGAGATTATTTTCTGTCATGGAAGCCTACATTCCTTTCATTTATCTGGTGATTAATGCAAAAGAGCTTGATTTGATCACGTTTGTTCTAATGCTGTTCACAAAAAAAAGAGGGCCTTCAAATGGTACCAAAGCCAAGCCACCCTTGATTCTTATCTCGTTTATGTTTCTGCCCGGAATCGTGCTAAGTTTGCCCTTCGCTCTGCTAAAACTGATTTCATTAATACTAAATATACTAAACTCTCCGACTCAAATTCGTTCTGCTTCTTCTACCACCTTGCCAAAAACTTTTCTAACAACTTTACTTCATCATTCTTCCCTCCCCTTTTCCACTCTGATCACTCTGTAGTTTTTTCTTCTACCGATAAAGCAGAACTCTTCGCTCAGACTTCCTCCTCCAATTCCACCTTAGACATTTCAGTGCTGCTCCTTCATCACTTTCCCCGTGCGACTTCTTCATGGTTGACATTAAAATTTCTTCAACTTAACGGCCATGCCACGTTGAGTACACCGCTTCCCATCCGATCAGCGAAGTTAAGCAACGTTGGGTCTGGTTAGTACTTGGATGGGTGACCGCCTGGGAACACCAGATGCTGTTGGCATCCCTACGTCAAGTGGGGTTGGTGGAGGATTAGTGCCCCTCCCTGCAAAACAATTAACTCTAAGCCCTTGGCCACCCCATTTGGGATACATGGCGTCTGGCAATGGATGGATGGATGTGTTTTCTGCCATCACTGGCTTCAGTCCTAACAAGGCGTATGGGTCTGATGGGGTCCCTCCTGTTGTCCTCAAAGAATGTGCTTCTGTGACAACACCAGTTTTAGGAAAACTCTTTTGCCTTTGCCAGTCAACTTGTACTTTCCCTTCTTGCAGGAAGCTTGCTCTCATTCAGCCTGTCCCAAAGAATAGTGACCATTCCCAGCCCTCTAATTATCGTCCAGTTGCATTAGCATCCAGTATTTCTAAAGTTTTTGAGTTGATTCTTAACAAAAAAATAATTAAGCACCTTTGCATAAGCTTATTTCCAATCGTCAGGGACTTTCCATTGGCAATCTTCGCACCTTCCTTTCAGACTCCTAGTCATCCTCCTTTCGGGACTTTGACGAAAGCTTTGCCATTGCACTGGACATATCAAAGGCTTACTGTCGAGTCTGACATAAATCTTTATTTTCCAAACTGCCCTCTTAAGATTTCTCTCCTACTATCTGTGCCTTCATCTATAACTTCCTTTCCGGTCGTCCTAGAGCTGGTGTTGTAGACGACCACCGTCCTTCTCCTGGGGCTGTCTATAGTGGTGTTCCTCAGAGGTGTGTCTTGTCACCAGCTCTCATTTCCTTCTTTTCACCAATGACCTTCTAAGCGGTACATCTAACCCTATCCACTTATACGCTGATTATTCCACCCTTCAGGGTGCGGCCACACTTGCTCGAAACATGTGATCGACGAGATGAAACGAAACAGAGGGTTTGAGCTGCTGTAGTATACGAGTCTGAAAGTTGGACGGACCCCTGAGCCTCGTTTCCTCATGGCGATCACATGTTCTGGGGCAAGTGTGTCCGGGCCTTCACTGTTCCAATTGCTTCTCACAGCATCCGTCCCAGCAGTTACTTCGACAAACAAGGAATCAGGCTATGGCACACTTACTGTCTGACTTGCCTGATATCTCTGATTGGGTTAAAAGTAATCTTGTTGTTTTTAACGCATCTAAAACTCGGTTCTTACATCTTTCGACCCGTCAAAATCTACCACAGCAATATCATCTAATTTTCATCAATCCCCAAGTCAGTCCTGCATCATCTTTGAATACACTCGGAGTTTCAGTCTCTCGGGATTCATCTTGGAAAGACAATTTTTCCTCTCTTGTCAAATCTTCTAAGAGATTAGGTGTGCTAAGTCGACTCCATGCTTTCTTTACCCCTGCATAGGTGTTGACTTTATACACAGATTTTATTCCCTTCTGTTTAGAGTGGGGAGGCTCCCCACATACGACTCTTCTCAACAAGGTGGAGTCAGAGGCTTTTCGTCTTATTAACTTTCCTCCTCTTATTGTCTCCCTTCAACCTCTTTTTCTTCGCTGCACTGTTGCATCTTTATCTCTTTCCTATTGCTACTTGAATGGTCACTGCTCCTCTGAACTGTCTGCTTACATCCCTCCACCATTATAATGGGCGTGTAGCACCCGTCAAGCAGCAAACTCTCATCCCTTTTCTGTCCAGCTCTCTAATGCATGAGTTAACCGTAACTCTCAGTCTTTCATGTATGCAACGGTCAGCTTTGGAACTGTTTTCCTCTGTCTGTATTTCCTGCTGCATATGACCTCCAGTCTTTTAAACGCAGTGTGTTTAGGCATTTCGAAATGGAAAGGTCTTGAATTTGGCTGTCCACTGTGTTGTTTTTGTTTTTCTTTGGAAATAATAATTTACGGTCTTCTAGCCTCTGATTTCTTCTTCTTTGCATAAAAAAAAAAAAAATACAAAAGACTTTAACTCTGCCGGCGATTCTAGGTCATCTATATTTTTGGCACTGTGGCCTCTCAAGTGTCGTGACTCTGCAGGCACACCCCTATATTCCAGGGGAAAAAAATCTTCCTTTGCAAATAGGTTCCTAATACATCATACAGCACACTTCAGTTTAACAAGACTGTAATAGAAAATTTTCGTGATCAGCGTTTCATTCAGCACCTCATCATAAATCAACGTAACGATAATGCTGTGGTGTGTATAATAAGCACTGGAAACTAGCAAAGTGATTATTCTAACGCCCTTGTCAGGGTTAAAGATCAAGCCTTATAAACATACAAATATTGGGATCCTGCATACTTCTGTGTTCATTAGGCCTAATCATCATTGCGTTTGCTCAGAAGTCAGTAAGCTGTACCCTTGTTGAGACCATCCTGCATTCCCTCAGAAATACTGAAAATCTTTAAACTGCTCCCTCCTCTGTGGACGAACTTTGAGATCCCTGCATATCCCTTATTGTGAAGAAATAAAGGACATGGCAGTCTGTGTTTGAAAAGAATCAGGTCAGTTACATTACGTAAAGGCTACGGTAAGTCCGGTGGGTTAAGTCGGGGTGGCCTATCTTTATCGTTCTTGAGATTCGTGGACGAAACGCTAAATCCGCGAATCTCCGAAACTTTTTAGATAAACCACTCAAACCTAACCTAACGAAACCATCTTACTATGGATTACTGTAACTGATTTTACCCTTTTGAGATCGGTATTCAACGCCATGTGAATTTCCTCACGTTATGGAAGAGCCGGGGACGGACAACGGAGACATCCCAACACGTAATGCAGTGGTTCTTGACTTTTTCTCTTGTTCGCATCCCCATGAAAGGCATAGAGAGTACTCGCACTCCTACCCTTACTTCCTGAAGGAACAGTATCAATCTCATGGGTATCCAGTAACAGATCCATCAAGGCTTTAAATATTTTTTACAGTTTGACATAATTGACAAATAAATAATTCGTTACAATGATTCATTCATTTATTCATTACATGGTGTGCTTTGCAAAATAATGATTGCCGTGCAAACTCAGTGACTTTGTTGCTGCTGCTGCTTATTCTCTGTCATGCCACTGAACTTTGACTTCTTGGTGCTGAACTTTGATTTGCATGTCGTGCTGAGCATCCAGCATATTTCTGAGCATAGTTTTGATGTGAAGCCGGCACGGAAGCGAGTTTCACGAAGATATGTGGCCACGGGTGGCACCAGCACCGTGTGAGCCCAAAAGTGCAACGGATGGCCCTAGTAACCTCCATTCGGCTTGCATGATTGTTTCTCAAATCAATGAGATCTTCCTTGATGTTTTTTCCATCATCAATATCTTTCAAATTCATCTGGAAAAGTTGCCTGGTCCAGTTATCAGAGGCTTGCAGCTCTCCACGCAAAAAGTAGCCACTGAATGAAGTTTGCAGCATCTGCAGATGCTCAGCAATATTTGAAACAATGTAAGGAAGCATCTGTCGTGACTATTTCTACCAAGAGATGGAAAGTTTACTGAGCTTCGTTCCGTACGCGTGTAAAGCATAAAGCAATTTTTTTCTTTGAATGCAGCCTGTTTTCCATTTGCAGTTGCAATGGTAAGTCCCTTTTCCTGCAGATATCTATTGAGCTCATTGAGTGCTGTGAATATACTGTATAATTCAAATATGCAAGCATCTGATCAGACTCTGGGGCATAAGAATTATTCTTCCAAGTCTTGTCTCTGTCCACGGAGAAATTGCTGAATTTCATCTTACAGTTCAAACACGGGATAGCACAGGCTCCGCGACAGCCACCTCACTTCAGTGTGGTACAAAAGCGCAGTGTGTTTAACAGCTGATGATTCAAAGCACGACCACAAATCATGTACACAGGTTTCACACAAACATCGAGAACTTTCCTCAGGCTTAGAGGCAATGATCTTGCCGCAAGCGTGCGCCGGTGAAGAAAACAGTTTGTGATCTAGTCAGCAATTTCTTTTGTCATAAATGCAGCGAACTCTGAACGGTTGCCCAGCATGTCTGGTTCCCGATCAGTACATATCGAACCAATCATGCTTGAGGTGTAGTTGGTATTTTATGAAGGATTCCTTTATCATATTTAACACATTTATGGCTAATGCAGTTGTCTTCACTGACTGATAGAAGAAAAAAAAATCTTTCTTTTCTTTGTCCTTTACGTAGCCTACCACTACCAGTAACTAACAACATACTGGCACATCTGTTGATTCATCCACCTGTCAGCTGATCTTTGGTGAACAAGCCGCAGTATTAGCGACAGCCTGCTCCAGAATATCCTGACTCATTTCGATATTTCGGTTATGGATCACATCATTTGATAAAGGCACTTGCTTGATTTTTTTCCTTGTCATCATACCATGAACACTCTTCTCCGTTTCAGGGGCACACGGCTTGATCGGCTCCTCGTCAGTTGCACGGGCTTTCATTGACTAGGCATTATGATATGCAACTTGATAAGGCGCAAGCTGCAAGGGCTTTTTTTCGGTGAAAATCCGTATGTCGGCAATGTGCCGGCACGGTTAGGTCTGGCTTGTTTGACCTTTAATGTTGTGATGTTGTTCCCTGCATCCATGCTGCAGTTCTTGTTCTGGAAATATTCATTGAACTTTGATGGCTTCAAATTCCCAGTCGAGAACATGATACTACACGGGATATACTGTGAATGTTGTGTACCATCGTTCTCCGTAACTCACGTGAAGCCATATTGAACACAGTCATCATTCAACTTTCGTTTTTTCTACATGATGAAGACAAATACGGAAAAATTAAATAACTAAAAAATAAAAATTTAATAATCGTCAACAAATGAATAATAAATTAATGCATAAATGATATGTTTCTCTGAAGACACGATGTGATGGACTAACGAACATATTGCATTCGCTTGTGAGCACTGATAAGTGACATGGTCAAACAAGATTGCATATTACCCACGAGAGATCTCACTCCGGCGCACAACACTCCCAGCAGCAGGGCTACCCTCGCCACACTCCGGAAACATTGGTAATGGTTCCGCTATAGCTCCTTTTGTTTATATTTATGTACCAGAGAGCCATACCCCCCGCAGTAACTATACTGTAGCACCAACAAGCGCATTCTCGTAATCGCCTGCTGGCGTCTGCTGTACCTCAGTCAATATAGCGCTCCACAAAACGAAATATCATCACCATTACAAGTTTAATTCACTCTCATCTTAAATGTCAGGACCATCTTAAATGCCTAGCCCCGGGCCTCTACGCTCCTCGTGGGGCAAAGTAGAAGTGGATGATGGATGGATGGATGGACAAGTTGAATCCTATAATAGTATAGAGAGAGAGAGAGAGAGAGAGAGAGAGAGAGAGAGAGAGAGAGAGAGAGAGAGAGAGAGAGGGAGGGAGAAAAAAATAGATAGATAGATATATACAGATACATACATACATACATACACAGGTAGATAGGCAGAAGTAGATCTAGATCTAGATATAAACATATAGTGCCCATCATATTAAAATTAGGTCTCTGGACATAAAATTCTTTGTTATGGTGAACCACATCACAAACGTTATAAATGATAAAACCCCACTTTATTATCTACGCCCAAAGGACGCACCACTTTTGAGGACAGCATCCTTGTACCCCTAACAGACCTATCTCGCACCCTCAAGGGTTGCCAGCACTCCCAGTTAAGAATCACTGGCATAAAACCGTCATCTTGCTGGATCCCGCTGCTCTGGTAGCCGCCTCCAAAAGTGACGAGTTCTTAGTGTTCGGTGAAACACAAGTGAGTATATATTTGCAATTTATGCCTTGCTGTTTTCAACAATGGGCCTTTGTCATACAGTATTTTTAAAATGTATCTTGACTTACCAACAGTACCGACATACATAAGTAAAATACGTAGAATCATATGCGCCAAGTAAGTGACTTGTAGCGTAATGTCAAAAGCGATAGAACACTCTCCCAGAGTCGCAAAGCATAAACACCCCCTTAGGCTTCTCATTACGCTTAGTTTTTCTTCCGTCTGCATCATTTAACCTGACGTTAGCAACTGATCAGTAACCTCAACACAAGTACCCTGCCATGGACAATCTTATCTCTAAGATGAATGTAACGATGCTCCAGTGAGGAAACACAGATCTATTTTTAAACTTAAAAAAAAATAAATAAATAAATAATGCGGGTAATGCTACCCTAAAATAAAACTGGTAAGTTACTTACCTCTATCATTCTTGTGATGGTGCACTGGTGAACTGACAACTGGAAGAAACAAAGATCGATGCATGGAATAATAAGACTGTCGGTAAAACGCTTTTTCTTTGTGCCCTTTCATCCAACACTATAATATTATTTAGAATCTGAAGCTGATTTCTGCTCCCGCAAGATCGTGTTCCTTCCATCTATTATTACCTTCATATATATATATCAGACGAAAACTTAAGTTTTCTGCTGTGTCCTTCACCCATCTCCCCTTCTCCTCTACCTCCCACCGCATTATTCTCTCTGTCTGCCCCACTATGACTTCCCCCTTGCAGCCATGTTCAAAATGTCACGGCAATTTAGGTCAAATTTGGTCTATTGCGGTTATTTTTGTTTCTCAAAAAGAAAAGGAAATTTTATCATGTGTCATTTAAATATTTTTCTCAGATTTAGTCTCAGTGAGGCCTGCTTCCCCGTATATATAGAAATTAAATAAGACCCCTGCAAATACTTCCATGTCGTCCCAGGCTCATTTGTTTCATTCATGTGAAATAAAACTGATCCATATCAAGGCTGTGAAGCTAAGGAAAAAATCAGCTGTATTCAGTAACGGATCCTGACGGGTCACTAAGGGTGTTCATCTACCCTACCCCCCCTTTTTTTTTTCTTTTTACCTGTACTATATTTTTCTCCAGCACATCAGAAGAAACAGTGGTCGTCAGAGGAATTCCACCACACAGGTACAGACAGCTGTTAATGAGCAGGCTGTAAATAATAGTTGAAAGTAACACACGTTTTTAGTTCCTTCTTGCATGACTCTTACGCTTTTCATAACATTATATAATCTATGGTCTAGAAAAATTAGTTTCCCTTCCCCCACTTTTAGTAATTCTTGGAACGGCCATTGGTATTGAGGCAATGGATCCAGCAACTATATATATATATATATATATATATATATATATATATATATATATATATATATATATATATATATATATATATATATATATTCTCGCGAATCCATAACAGAAGTATGCATGTTAAGGGATATGTTGGAAATATGAAAGGGGATTGGAATGGCTTGAGTGAGCAAAGGAGAGTGGGCAGAAAGAAACAGTATAAAATCAGGTAGTAGAGCAGAGTAGGAAGCGGGAACAAGGCATTTAAGACTGCAAGTAAAGATTTATCTTGGAGTGACAAAGAGGAGAGAGGGAAATTAACTAGGGCAGACAGATAAGGCAGACAAAGCGTGAAGTTATTGGTTGTGCTGGTAGTGAATGGTGGTATATGTCGTGTAATGTGTAAATGGATGAATTCTCCCGGACACATAATGGGATGGCATACTGGCAGAATGTGTTGGTAGGATAGGTAGGGTTAAGAGGACGACTGGGTGTAGGATGACTATGACAACGTGAACGTTTACGTAGCAGATTTGTCAAGAAAATTCGATATAAAAGTGCAGAAAAAGAGTGTCATGGGCAGGGCATTGGATTCGGGAGCACAGTGAGGGACTACACTCATATAATTGGTATTGTCGGGTGCTGTAGGCGAAGTGAAAGTCCAAGGAAGTTTTTCTTGAACCCACAAAAAACGAAAAAGAAGAACTAAAAGGTATATATGTTTTGATTTTCAATACCTTACGTTTTGCGACGTACATACAATCCTCACTGTACCCCGCTGCAACTTCTGAAAATAAAAATATTACTGAACGCCGTTGTAAAGGTACCAACCATGGTTTTGTACCATTTGGTTTATTATACCACTAACATAATAATATCACAACTTTATTGTACCACAAGCTTTATTGTATCACGAACCTTGCTGTACCTCTAGCTTTATCGTAATACTTGCTTACTTGTTCCACCTGAAGTATATATATACAAGAGCCGCGTTGTTTGTTTGTCCTTCAATCATGCCCAAACCAAGGGCCAGAGACCCCCAGACCCATATATATTCTGAATCAGGGTGACCCAAGGATGGTTTTAGGGGGGTCAAAATTCAGATCTGGGTCATTTGAGGTCACCGGTAGCCTGTTCGCCTTTTTTACCCTGGCAACGTCGGGTACCCCTGCAGCCCAATTTTTGGCTTGGAGACTCACATAACCTCTAGTTCGGACATAGGCTCTGTGAGGTTGACCTCCGAGGTCACTGGTGGTCAACGGTAATACACGCTCGAACGACTGGACCCAGCAGCCCAATTTTTGGCATGGATACTCACATGGCCTCTGTTCGGACATATGCTATGTGAGATTGACCTCTGAGGTTATTTCAGGTCATCGGTCGGTCGGAGGTCATTTCAGGTCACTGGTTATAGTAAACATGTGCACACGAATACTGTGCGTTAGTCTGCGAAATTTGAAATAAAAAAATCCTGGACCTCATATAACCCCTCTTCATAAGCGTAAGAGGTACGTGGTATTTCTGGAGTAGAAGGAAAGATCGAACTAGAACAAATAGGATTAGAGTGTTCACCTTATGGCCCGGGCAACTCTGGGTATCTCTGCTTGTTAGCTTTTAAAACTGTACCATTATCTTTACTGTACCAAGAGCTTTTGCTGAAATTTAGTGTACCTCATACTTTATTTGACTACCTGCTTTTGCTCAGTTCTCATTATTGTATCCCTCGCTTTATTGAGCTCCAGTCTCTGGCCTGCTTTAATATTTCCCAAGTGGTGATTGGGTCATCCAGGACAGGTAGTGAGAAACAGGTTGCTAAATGTACGAGGTCAATTCTCACCGACTCTGGGCGTGAAAGGGTGCAAGGTTGACCTCCCTGTGCCATTTTATCCTGTTCTGTATTTGTACGTCGTCACCATTTCACTGATCTCTATCTCATATCCCCAGGGTCGTTCAGAAAAGATAGTTCTATTCTCTTAACCATACCCGTTAATATTGCAATCCTGATGGAGTACGGACTCAAAAAATTGAATTTCATTAGTGTTTTTAGCCTTACTAAGCCATGTATACTGTATGATTTGCTTGCCTTGAACGAGCACATAGCATAAACACCAGAGCGACTCCGGCATAAAATGATATCTACCTATAGAGCTGGCAAAAGACACTCTGACCGATATACACACGCAAACACACCCAGACGCTCACACAAACATCCCCCCCCCCCCAGCACACATGCACACTGCATACACCCACCATAACTGGAGCCTAAGACAATCAGGTCGGTAAAGCGGGCACAGACCAGTCCCCCTGACCTAGGTTCAATCCCGTCCAGGAATATTTAAGAAGGTGCAGTAGTATGTCCCTTCATGAGGGTACTAACATGTGGCACCCTGTCGAGGTTCCCATGATAATGTATACAGCCACTCCCATTCACACTCACAGCCAGTGCAACACAAATTTTACATTCACTTCTCACCCTACCTCGAAAGCTGTTCATACCTTTACCTGTGTTTAAAGCAATGGGTGTGGGTAGGTCGATTCCCCAGCGGTAGAAATTAGTGTGCCTTGGCCCCTCGTAAAACACTTCACCATATATAGCAGAGTTGGCCGCCAGCGTCAAGTGTATGCAAACCGTCCGCTGTAGTGCTTGCCAGTATGCCAGACACGCTTCTTCGAAAAAGGCTGACAGTCGTTTTCAAATGGAAGAGATTTTTGACTGTCTGTGATGTCATGGTAAGGTCATAAACTATTGCTCTTTTGTTTATATCAAAATTTATCATAGTAGCAACGTAGAATGTTAACAAATAGGAATGCAATTGCTTCTTGTTCAAAATGTTCCAGTGAAAATGAGCGTGTGTGTAAGTGTGTGTGTGTGTGTGTGTGTGTGTGTGTGTGTGTGTGTGTGTGTGTGTGTGTGTGTACTTTGTTTTAACCACCTGTTTCATAATTGCTCTATCAATCTTCACATCTACACTGAAATGTGGAATGGAGAAGTAACGGAGAATACTTCAAGTGAGCGTTGAAAACGATGTATCAGAAGTCATCACTTAACTAACAAAAAATGTGAAAAACGATACCTGTGACCACTGCACAAATCGCTCGCCAGATTACAATGAGCTTTCTGTGTCAGACTCTTAAGATGGTCAAAGTTTATGCAACCCCATAATTTACTAAGTATCGCTGTATCAAAGTTTAGTGCTCAAGAATTCCCTCAGTTCTGTCGCCTTGCTCTAAATAATCTGGGTCAACGGTAAAGGATATCACGTAGATGGAGGTGAGAGAGTGGGAGGAGGAGGAGAAGGAGAAGAGGAAATAGTTGGTGAAGGTGAGAGAGGATGTGGATATATATATAAGGCCGCAAGCGAGATACCCGTTAGTTACATCCCATCAACCTGCAAGCAACAATGAACACCAAGGTAAATCCTGAGTGAAGTCTTGGATAAATATAAAGTAGAATGGAGCTGCTTTTGTAACAGTCTGAAACCGTGTTGAACATACCAGCGGAAATTATGTCCATTAGGAATGAATGGGCTAGTGAACTAAACATAGGAATTCTGTAGAAATAAATAGCAAGCACTTCAAAACTACCGAGGAAAAATACATAGCCTTCTTATTCTAACCAAGCAAGCAGTATTAAATAATCTTTATGCAGTTAAACATTACGGAACAAGCCAACTCACTTCCATGACTTTGGCAGGACAACGATGCTTTTAAAGTCAGCTTCTTTTCCTTCCTTCTTCAGATCCTCATCCTACTGGGCCTGGCAGCTCTCGCCACTGCTGACAGCGGCGAGTTCCGTGGCTACGGTGACTCCCAGGTATACATATAATGTTTCTCATTTGACTAATTTGGGGGAAACTGTGACTTCCTTTTCCCTGTTTAGATGGTGATAAATTTCGCAGTTTGTATTACTTAAGTGATTCTGAGCATTTGTACAAATCCTTCAGTACTATATCTGTTTCATTCTGGATACCCTCAAACTTCTGATTGTACCAAAAAAGGAGCTCTCGAAGTGAAGGGGCTACTGATTATCATCTAAATTAAATATTTTTGCTGGTTTATTTCTGTTAATCAGCAATTACTGTGTGTTGAATAGTAACTTTGCTTCTGTTTCTCCCAGCAGTCTTTTGAGTCCTATGAGTCCGACGATGCCAAGTACAACTTCAACTGGGCAGTGAAGGACGACGACTCCGGCAACGACTTCGGTCACCAGGAGGGCCGTGATGGCGACAACACCCAGGGGTCGTACTACGTGCACCTGCCCGATGGTCGCCTGCAACAGGTCGCTTACCAAGTGGTCGGTGACGATGGCTACATCGCTGACGTCCAGTACGAGGGTGAGGCTCGTTACCCGGACTCCTTCGAGTCCCGTGAGTCTCCTCGCTACACTCCTCCCCGCCCTGCTTATTACGACTCCAACGAGTCCAAGTAAATGGCGTTAATTCCAAAGATCGAAATGAACCAAACGAAAAAGTCTTTAGAACCAAACAGACACATCCCAACACGGCAGTCTGTCATGCTGACTTAGCTGCCCGCAAGGACTACATAATTATTTATTATCTTATTCTGGCACTATTTATTAAATTATATAATTTATTTAATTTACGTGTTTCTTATCTCCTTTCCTGTTTTTTTACGAATTGTGCTTATCTTATTAATTGTAGGTTACATTATTATTACACTATTAGAACCTACGACTTATGCAGTCACATCCTGTCTTTAATGATCTATGCTTCTCTTTAAAAACTCAAGTGCATTTGTACGCCACAACAGCAAAATATTTCTTTAAGAAGTTTTGGGATACCCACTTAAAACAATGGTAGAAACAAAATGCAGAAGACCGAGCTCAAGTACTGATTCGTAATTTTCTTTCATGAAGTATATTGTCCACCGTCATGTGAGAAACTTTGCTTCGGTATTTGTTTTTTCGTCTTTTGGTTGTTAGTTGGCTTGTCATTTCTTTATCATGCATTAGATGTGAAAAAAAGAAAGAAGATCGGATACAGTCTGAAAGCTTGAAAAGATGTAGGTGCACAATGAACATGAAATTACCTGGTTTCTGGATTCTTTTTGTCTTTCTCTCTCTCTCTCTCTCTCTCTCTCTCTCTCTCTCTCTCTCTCTCTCTCTCTCTCTCTCTCTCTCTCTCTCTCTCTCTCTCTCTCTCTCTCTCTCTGTATAAACTGAACTGTATCATATAACAGAACTCACCTTTTCATGTGGTTCATTTGTAAAGTAACACATGCAAAATCTAAGTGAAATATATTGTTTTTCAGGGGTTGCTCAGAGACCCCAATGTTTTACACAATGTGTATATTAAACTGTAAAATACACTGCTTGCCTCAAATCCATTTCATCATTTTCTAATGTCTGCAGAGCCGTCCTTAGACATGTGGAAATGGAAAAGTGAAAGTTCTGCTGGGTTGTATGTGAATGTGTGTGTGTGTGTGTGTGTGTGTGTGTGTGTGTGTGTGTGTGTGTGTGTGTGTGTGTGTGTGTGTGTGTGTGTGTGTGTGTGTGTGTGTGTGTGTGTTTTACATGATTTCATCGGACCATAGTTGGAGACCTTCTGTTTCAGGGTCTGCAACGCATGTTGTATAACCCTGTAAGTCCAAAGTTGGCGTAAATTGCAAAAAATCTCAAAGATTTAAACACTGGGGCACTTGGATTGATCTTGATCTACCAGTGCAGCGAATGCAGCTTCAAGCGGATGTTCCAGAATGTGATGGAGGGATGCAAAGTAAATGAAATCTCGCCCAGTGTCCTGTACAGTGTGAATATACGCACCACCACGAATTCCTGTGTTGACATCTGTTGTATCAAAACGCAAAGCATTGACTCAGTCTCGCGTACCCCAGTCATTCAACGTTTCATTAATGATCTTTGATGCTCTAGGCGCTTTAGAATTTGTCAGATTTGATATGCAAGAAGTTTTCACTCTCTGTCCCCAGAATCAGGAACCGACTAGAGGTCAACTTTTTCCCTGTCAGTCAAAATCCATCAATAGTATTTCATACTGGTGCAGGACTACGTGGGATCTGTATGGTAAATAAAGCCTTGATCTCTTCAGCACGTGCTTCCCTGCACTGAAGTCGACCTTTACGAATCTTGCTTGGATTAAGACACAGCTCATCCACTTCCTGCCTCATCTGAGGAGTAAAAGGAATAAAAATATGACATGTTAACCTGTAACTTGTTTGTGTACGATCTAGAAGTACTGAAACATCAGAACTTATTTCAGTTTTACCCCAGTGCTTTTCTTTCGTTGATGCTTTTGCTGGCTTGTGCTCAAGACATGGCTTTGGCTTTTCACTTTCACTAGAAAAAAGATAATGGGGATTGTAAAGTTGCAGTACCAGATCTGAGCGTTATTTCTTATTCTTCTCTTTCACGCATTTCTGCCTCAGTGTCTGTTTGCTTCTGCTTCCAGGCTGCATTTTGACAGCCTTTTTACCCAAGGCTCCTGTCATCCCATTACGACCTGTCTCTCTTTGAACAAGCAAGAACTCTTTGTCTTCAGGAATATTGATAAGTGAAAGTGCATCCCTATGAGCATTGTCAAATAGTTCATGGAAGCTCGCCTTGATGTAAGTTTGGTTTTCGCAACTTTATCTCACTCATCCTTGAGATGTTTTTTCGAAGACCTTGTCATTATGCAGAGACGAAGGAATTTCCAGACATCTGGTTCGTGCTGAGTCGGGAAATTTTCATCGTATATGTCCTTCGCTGTCATGAATGTGATGAAGACGCACTCAGTCAGGGTCTTTTTATTTATTTTTAATTTTTTTCCAATGAAGATTATAGATGTGGTTGAGCACCTCTCCTCTAGATTGTGCCTGGGAAGGGAGGGGCTGGGTAATCCAACGAGCCAAATCTACCTCTTAGAAGGAGATCTAGTGGTTACTGATGTACACTCTGAGCCTCAAATCCTGAAAGGAAACTCAAAGACAATTATAAACTGTTCTCCTTCAATACTGAAAAAGTCAAAACAAACAGGAAAGACTGAGATATGAAAAAGCATAGATACAGTTGGTCAGTGCATCATTATAAGAAGGGCGCTACACGTTCAGGGCTAAATTTGCACGATATTAAAGCAACCTCCAAAAATTATTTAATTATCATGAAAATTTGTATGCAGTAGTTTTTCCTTAAGTATTACAAAACTGTAGGTTCTGCAATTATCATAGTAAATGATCTTGAAACCAGTGCCTCTGACAGAAGACAAAGGCGAGCCATCTACAGCAAGGGAACCATTCATCTCGAAGAAGCTGGGATCCTGGCCATAGAAGAGAGCAGACAACGGAGGCACAACCAAAAAAGTGTTATTCCAACAAACCAGGACTTGACATGCTGACTGTATTGAAAAATTTGAGGATCCAGAATTGGTATGCACAGTCACACATGTCGGCACAAAAGACAATGAAAAACACACCGTACTTGTGGGCATAGTAGGCGTCGTTCTCCGTTGCATAAGGACAGCATCAACTATGTGTGTGTGTGTGTGTGTGTGTGTGTGTGTGTGAGTGTGACTTTCCTGAGCCTTCATGCTACTGCTGAGACATACTACACTGAGTAGGTGGGTAGGCATGTCCGCTGGCAGGTGAGTGGATAGGTGAAAATATGTGCGTTGAGGAACTGATCTGTGGAGTAAATAGGTCCATGTTTGGGAATGGGCGATGTGGGAAAATTGGTCCAAGCTGCAACAATGGTCCAGTGTGGGAAAAAAGTGTGTGTAGGGGGAGTATGGAAGAAGAATAGGTCCATGAGGAAATAGTTTAGTTGTAGAAGATATGCAGGTTAAATACATGGGGGGAAGAAGGTCCATGGGGGAAATTAGGACCATAGGAAAGATTGGTCCATGAAGGAAACAGGTCCACTGGGGATTTGGTCAGTGATGAGGAAACTGGTTCATGGTGGAAAAAATAATATGTGGGTCGGGGATTGCGGGTATAATCGGGGACAGGACTAAGTGAAAGTTCAGTTCAGATCAGTTCCTTTCAGATTTTTTCATGTAATTCCAGGCTCATGGCGTTCGTTCACGTAATATTTAGATGATTTTATGTCATGACTGTCATTATTGATGGTGATAGGTATGAGAAGAGACAATTTTAATTCCTGAGGTTATGGGTAATTGTAGTTCCCTAGCGGCTGAGAACTGGACCTATTTTGAAGCTCAGAATTGGTCAGTGGTGTAAAAACGAAAGCAGTCGAGAAGACTATGGGCCATGATATCTAATTGCCTCTGTCCTAGCCAAATTATTCAGACTATGCATACGTACTTCTTTATTCCCAAATTCATGGAAAGAAGCCAATATCCACCCAGTTCCGAAGAAAGGAAGTTCGTCTGACCCCTCCAATTACAGACCAATAGCTGTCACATCTTCTCTTGGTAAGGTATTTGAAACTTTAATTAATAAGCACATTGTTAAACATCTTGAATCCAACAACTTAATTAGTGATAGAAAATACGGTTTTCGCCACGAAAGATCCATCATTGACATACTCAATCTCTTAACTCATACCATCCATCAATCAATTGACCTACATGGAGAAACTCATGCAGTAGCTCTTGATATCTCTAAAGCTTTTGACAGAGTATGGCACCGTTCCCTGCTGTCCAAACTCCCTTGCTATGGACTAACGTCTTTTGTTCCTTTGATTCCTTCTTATCTTAATGACAGGAAAATAAGAGTAAAAGTAGATGATGTATATTCGAATTTCCACTCAATTAACGCCGGCGTGCCGCAGGGATTAGTTCTGGCGCCAACCCTATTTCTGGTTCATATTAATGATCTCTTATCTGTCACTCACAATCCCGTTCACTCATATGCAGATGACTCAACACTACATAGTTCATTCACACTCAGACATCCATTTACAAAGTCTAATATCTCTACCTCTCAACTCAGTACAGCCATCTCCATAAATCAAGATCTAGCTACAGTCAGTGAATGGGGACAAAACAACCTTGTCTCTTTTAATGCTAGTAAAACTAAATATATACAGTTTACTAATAGACAGAAATTGCCAGATTCGTACATTACCTTCAGTGCTACTAATATTCCCATCTCCAAAAGTATTGAAATTCTTGGTGTCTCACTTAACAGTGCCCTCAGCTGGACCTCTCATGTCAGATCACTTGCTAAAACCGCCTCAAAGAAACTTGGATTATTGTACAGAGTCCGTAACTTCTTCGCCGATGAGCAGTTAGATATAATTTATAAGAATCATGTGTGCTCTCAGCTTGAATATTGCTCACCCTTGTGGAATGGTTGTGGAGAGGTTGCATTAAGACAATTAGACAAAATTCAGAATAAAGCTGTTAGAATCATTAACAACCCTGCCATTACATATAAACTACCTCCCCTGCAAGTAAGAAGGAATGTTGCCTCCCTTGCATTATTTTACAGATATTTTTTTGGCAAATGCTCAGACGAAGTTGCGTCCATGGTGCCACCTCTCCATGCCTTCCCTCGTGCTACACGGGCATCTGGTAGCGCTCATGACTGGAATGTCACTCAACCATATTGCAGAACTTCTGCCTATCAGAATTCTTTCATTCCCCGAACTGCATCTCTCTGGAACTCGCTTCCCCTGAGTTGTTTTCCTCCAAATTTCAACCCACAACTGTTCAAGTCTGTTACAGATATTTTATGAATAGAGGACACCAGTAATCTGGTGTATGGATTATTTTTCTTTCCCCATTTGTTTTTCCTTCCTCCGTTCTGTTATTTAAAAAAAAAAAAAATTGTATGGGGTGGATTTAAAGAAAGCAAAGCAGGAAGGCTCCCCCTTCCCCCCGACAAACCCTCCAGCTGAAGCTGGCAGGAAAAATTGAAGACTACCATGCAACATAAAAAAAAAGAAAAAAAAAATAGCTGACATGGATGTTTCACAGGAATGATTGAAAGTATAGATAGATAGGCAGACAGACAGATAGACAGATAGATATGGATAAGAGAATAGATACATAGATATACACATATTCTACACTATCTTATCTGCCAGGGAAAGTCATGTTTTCCGGCAACAATACCGCGATGCTGTTGAAGTCTTCATTGTAAGATAGTGAGAAATGAGTTAGCTAAATTTAAATATTTATATTATTCGGCTATGAATGCACCTAACCGGGCATTCGAAGCCAGAAATTATCCCAGCGACATTTAAATATTTTTAATGTATTGTAGTCAACCATGTTTCTAGGCAATTTGTTCCATATGTTGGCTTCTTTGCTGAAGGAATAATGTTTTGCTTCATTTGACTGGAAATGTTGCCCATAATTTTATAACCATTACATCTACAGGGTGTCCCATAGGTCTGACATCATTGGGATTAATGCAGTACTAGATCTGTGTGTTGTAAACAGTGGGGGTCATCATCAACAGATTCTATAAAATTTCCTATGATGCTGGACTTATGGGACACCCTGTAGCGTAAAACGACCGGCCTAATAAGAAACATTAATCAGTTACTGTACTGGCATTTCCTTTCACAATTTATATTCTTAAATCTGATCTGGAAATCTGATTTTTGACAAGTTAATCAGCGTAAATTCTTCTAAACATTCCTCATGCCGTTTGTTTCGTAATCTGGGAATCAATTTTTATACTCTTCGTTGTACTTTCTCTGATTTCTCAATGTCTTTTTTTGTAATATGACCAAAGCTGTATACAGTACTCTACTGTGGATGCGGACGTACTAGGGAACTACAAGGTAATGACAATATTCTTCGATTTGAATTCGAATGCTCTGCTTATAAGTCCAAATATTTTGTTGGCTTTCTGTAATGCTTCCATGCACTGTCGACTTGGTTTTAAGTAATTTTTTTAAATATTAATTCCCAAATCTTTTTCATTATTTACGTTCAAGAGCTGGGTATTATTCGTAGTAAAGTTTTTTTTTTTTTTCATGTTTACTCCCAATATTTGGGACTCAGTGTTTGACAGTGTTAATATTCGTTTGCCAAGTTTGAGCCAAAATGAACAGTTTATCAGGGTCCCTTTGAATCATAAGCCTTTGTTCAGGGGAATGATCTGTTATTGATCGTATCATCAATGAATTGGGGTATTTTACAAAACAAACCTTCATCTATGTCGTCGATATATATTAGAGACAGTATAGGACCCAAATGGAACCTTGTGGCACTTCACTAGTAACATTCTCCTCGTCAGATTGTTTCCCAATAATTAAAACTCTTCGTTTACGTTCCATTAACTAGTTTTCAGTCCACCTTAAAAAACTGCCACTGATACCGTAGCAGTAGATAATCCTACAGAATACCGTTTCAAGCCAAGATGTATGGGAACTGACCTTGTACATTTAGAAACCAGTGTCACGTCCGGTTGAAAGACTGAAGTACAAATTAATAAGAGGTTCCGATGCCTCGCCACGATTATGGTCAATAAATGCACACTCTCTATAATCTCTTCTCATTTCCTCTCCGTCTCCCCTATCAGATTTTCAAGAAAAATTTTTGTCATGTACCCGTCAGTGCTCGTTTCCGTCTTCCTACTCTGCCTCATCACCCACATCAGTTAACACCTTCTTCTATCTTCTGTTTGCCCAGACCATCTTTACATGGTACAGTAGCTTCCATTGTTATGAGCCACAAACTACCATCATCCCAACCTTCCACCACTGTCCCTCCTCTATCCTCTTCGTATTCACACACACACACACACACACACACACACACACACACACACACGTGTGTGTGTGTGTGTGTATATATATATATATATATATATATATATATTGTTACAAAGCCTATGATTTCATCATCCTTTGTGTAATTCTAACGTACAGTATGCTGCATGTTTGATCACGAGCGTGTTCTACCTCTCCCCCCTTCTACCCTTATCGTAGAGTAAGTCGTTTTTTCTGTTGTTCAGAGCAGGATTGTCAACTCTTTGTCCCCTATGGCTTCATTTGCGCGTCCTTCTTACAAGTTGTATCAAGCTCTGCCGGCCCCTATATAATGAGCTCAGTCTCTACGTTAATTGCCACTTAGATCTACTCCTCATTTTGTTCACATCTCTGTCATCCCCTGTACAGTTGTTATTATTGTGAGTGCTCAGGAAGTCTCCAACCATCTAGCAGCTGTGTAATTTGAGTACAACTGTTATTGCATTTTTTCTTGTACTGTGTAGCGTAAGGTGTTAATTTTTAGGCCTGGTAAGGTTTTGTGATTTATGTGTTTTGGGTGTCAGCCCTTTTTAATAATATATTGTATCTGTAATGATATATCTTGCATTCACTGAGTATTATCTGGTATTTTCATTTTATCAGGGCTGACTTAGATAAATTTACTCTTGCTAATTTCGTGTTAATAGAGGCTATAGCAGTTAACCATATATTTAACCTGTTTTTTGCCATTACATTATCCTTATGAGTCCTGAATGTTTTGTTGTTAGTTTGAGCATTAAACTTTAACTTGTAATTTTACCTAACTCTTGTTTTGAACCTGGAACTTTACGGGACAGTAGTGATTTTTAGTATTCTCACTTAAAGTGTACATTATCTTTCTCTGTTCCGTAATATAAATTTGGCGACCTCTTATCAGGATATTCAGGATATTATCATAAGAATATTGCTTGATATTTTGTGATTGTGATTTATTCATGATGTCTACTATTACTACGCTTGATGAAGCCAAAGATTTTTTGTCAAATGTGCAAACAGTGTGTGATGTAGAAAACAGAACAAAGAATGAACTTAAGCTTGTTGCTCAACAATTGGGAATTGCTGTTCGCTCTCATCATTCTAAAGATCAAATTGTTGACATGATTAATGAAAGCTTGTTTAATGTAACTCCTCCAAATGAGCAAACGCAGATTGAATTAGCTAAGTTACAGCTAGCCCTGCAGGAGGCTCGTGCTAAGGAGGCTGAATTTCAGGGAAAAGCTAAGGAGGCTGAGTTTCAGGCCCGTGCTAAGGAGGCTGAGTTTCAGGCACAAGTTGAACTTGCTAGAATTCAGGCAGACCATGAGTATCGCATGAAACAAGGTGGAACTGGATCATCTAGCTCTGATGATTTTGATGTGGCTAAAAATGTTAAACTTGTTCCTCCTTTTAATGAATCTGATTTAACAAAGTATTTTCAGTTGTTTGAGAGGGTAGCTACAGGTTTTAATTGGCCCAAAAAGTATTGGCCAGTACTCCTTCAAACTGTTCTCACCGGTAAAGCTCAAGTAACTTATGCATCTTTGCCTCAGGATCAATCTGATAATTATGATGTCGTTAAGAGCTTGATTCTTAAGGCCTATCAGCTTGTTCCTGAAGCCTATAGAGTAAAATTTAGGACAACTTATAAGCAAGATAAGCAATCCCATGTTGAGTATGCAAAAATCAAAGAAGATCTGTTAGAGCAGTGGTTAAATTCTAAGAATGTGGGTTCTGATTTTGACAAATTTAAGCAGATGATTTTGCTGGAGGACTTCAAAAGGTGTATTAATAAAGATGTAAGCCTATATCTTGATGAGAAAAGAATAGATAATTTGTCTGATGCTGCAGTTTTAGCTGATGAATATGTTCTCACTCACAAGATTCTAAAGAAAAAGGGAAAGCTGAGAGTAAGTACGTTGCCTCTACTCAGAGTACAGGTAACAGGAAAGAGTATAAATATGATGTTTCTCAGGAAGTAAATACCAGCTTCACCTCTAGATTTCAGAAAAGTAAATGTACTTATTGTAGTAAGCTTGGTCATACTTCCGGAGAAATATTTCAGGACACAGCGTGATGTGAACAAAAAGGAGTCTTTAAATATTCAGTCAATTGGTCTACTGTCCACCCTTGAGAGTTCCCAGAATTCTTTAACTGAGTTAACTAAACCTGCTTTGAGGGGTAACTTAAATTCTCATGATTGAGCTCCTCTTTTGAGCAGTAACGTGGGTGACACTCTCAAGAGTTTATGTGCTAATTTCCTGTCTGATGGTTTTGTCAGTCCTCTGGACAGTAATGACAGGAAATCAGTTAAAATATATCGTGATACAGGTGCTTGCCAATCCCTTATGCTGACCAGTGTTCTAGGCTCTAATGTTAATTCCTCTGATGAAACTGTAATCTTACAAGGTGTAGGGAATAATTACTTCTCTGTCCCTCTGTGCAGAGTGAATTTAGAGTCTGGTTTTGTTAATGGTTCCGTTATGGTTGGGTTGGTTGAGACACTCCCAATGTCAGGTGTAACTTTCTTACTTGGAAATGATATTGTGGAAGTCAAGTGTGTCCAGCTCCTCAGTTGTCTTGTGAGCCAGTTGCTGTGGCCCAGGATTGTGATGTCCCTGATGTGTTCCCTGCATGTGCTGTCACTAGGGCTAAGTCTAAAGTTACTGGTGACTTAGAGGATAATGATGATGATGATGTTATCCTAGCTGACACTTTTCTTGCTAATTTGGACCACTCACCAGATGAGGCAGTACCCCGTAATGTTGATAATTTGTCTCTTCAAGAGTTGGTTGAGTTGCAGGTTGCTGACCCTGAGTTGAAAGGTCTAGCTAACTCTGCTTGCAGTGAGGAAGAGTCAGCTGGTGCTTCTACTTGTTATTATATAAAGTCAGGAGTACTTATGAGGAAGTGGAGACCCCCAACAGCATCAGCCGACTGTGAGTGGGAGGTTGTACATCAAGTTGTCATCCCTCGTGTTTGTAGGCAGGATATCATTAGAGTGGCTCATGATTCCAGTTTGGCAGGACACCTTGGAGTGAGGAAGACTGTGGCACGCATTTTGAAACACTTCTACTGGCCAGGTATCTTCAGGGATGTTTCCTGGTATTGTAAGTCTTGTCACACCTGTCAAGTTGTGGAGAAGTGTAATCAGACCGAAAAGGTTGCACCTCTAGTTCCCATTCCTCCGTTTGAGGCGCCATTCACCCGTGCGTTGGTGGATATTGTGGGCCCTCTTGCTGAGACTTCTTCAGGATTTTCTTATGTGTTGACCCTGATTGATATGGCTACTCGTTATCCTGAAGCCATTCCACTTAGAAATATCTCAGCAAAGAACGTGGTTAAGGAAATGCTAGGGTTCTTCACAAAGTTTGGTCTGCCCAAGGAGGTACAGTCAGACCGGGGAAGTAATTTCATGTCAAATGTTTTCAAGCAGTCTCTGAAAGAGTTGGGCATCACCCAGATCACATCTTCAGCTTACCATCCCCAGACTCAAGGAGCCTTGGAGAGATATCATCAAACACTCAAATCGATGCTCAAGAAATATTGTTTGGAACATCAGAAAGACTGGGATAAAGGTCTTCCATTCGTTGTGTTTGCCGCAAGAGAATCTGCAAATGAATCACTGGGCTTCTCACCTTTTGAACTACTGTTTGGCCATGAAGTAAGAGGACCCCTTAAGCTACTCAAGGAATGCTGGCTGTCGGAGGAAGATGACGTCAACCTGCTGGAGTATGTGATGAAGTTCAAAGAACGGCTGTCCACTGCTTTACAGCTGGCGAGAGAGAATTTAGGAGCTGCTCAGGAGAAGATGAAGACTTGGTATGATAAGAAGTCCAGGTTACGCCACTTTCAGCCAGGAGATCAGGTTTTGATTCTGCTACCGGTCCATGGGCAACCTCTTCAAGCCAAGTTTAGTGGTCCTTATTTCGTGGAGAAGAAACTCAGTGATGTCAACTATGTCATCGCCACACCAGATCGTAGAAAGAACAAGCAACTTTGTCACATCAACATGCTAAAGTTATATCACAGGCGGGACGAAAATAATCCAGTCTGCACTGTAGCTGTTCCACCTGAGTCTGCAAGTGAAGTTCTCCCATGCAGCATGAGCCTGAGTGATAGTTTGGGGAAGAATCCTGATATCATGAATGATCTCCAGACTAAGCTTTCTCATCTACCACCCGAGGAAAGGCAGGAGTTTTCGGCATTACTGCAGGAGTACCCGCAAGTGTTCCGTGCCACTCCAGGAAGAACCACTGTGTTGATGCATGATGTCGATGTTGGAGACACAAAGCCAATTAAATTGCCTCCTTACCGTGTGAACCCAGTGAAAGTTCCTCTCATCCAGAAGGAGCTTGGCTACCTGTTGGACCACAAGATGATTGAGCCCTGTTAGAGCGAGTGGAGTTCTCCTGTCACTCTGGTCCCTAAGCCAGGTGGGTCACAGCAGCTTTGCATTGACTACAGACGTGTTAATCAGATAACCAAAACAGACACTTACCCTCTCCCTCGTGTGGAAGATTGCATAGACAAGATCGGAAAGGCTAGGTACATAAGTTTGATTTGTTAAAGGGATACTGGCAAGTACCTATGACTGAACGTGCTAGGGAGATCTCATGTTTTGTAATATTAGGAAAGACTTTTGCATGTTCTGTAATGCCATATGGTATGAAGAATGCACCAGCCACATTTCAGAAGCTCATGAATGTTGTAACAAAGGGTTTGGCAGGGTGTGTTGTTTATATTGATGATGTATTAATCTTCAGTGACAACTGGAAAGATCACCTATGCCATGTCAGTAAATTTCTTGAGCGTTTGGTTCAGGCTAATCTTGTAGCTAATTTATCAAAGTGTGAGTTTGGTCAAGCTAAAGTTCAGTACCTTGGGTACGTAATTGGTGATGGACATGTTGCACCACCAGGAGCTAAGGTTCAGGTTATAAGTGATCTTCCCAGACCTAAAGGTAGGAAAGAGCTACAAAGATATTTGGGAATGGTAGGTTATTACAGGAGATTTGTTCTTAACTTTTCAATTCTTGTATCACCACTTACAGACCTACTGAAAAAGGGAGTTAAATTTGTCTGGACCGATAACTGTGAATCCTCTTTCAACAAACTTAAAGCTATCCTATTAAGTCAGCCAGTGCTCACTACTCCAAATTTTGCTAAGCCTTTTAAGATGGCTGTTGACGCAAGTGATACAGGAGCTGGGGCTGTTTTGCTGCAAGAGGATGATCAGGGTATTGAACACCCTGTATCTTATTACAGTAAGAAGTTCACTCCACCTCAAAAGAACTACTCAACTATTGAGAAAGAGCTTTTGGCCTTGATTTTGGGTTTACAGCATTTTTCACTTTATTTGTGTTCTGGTTTTGACCCCATAGTCATTTATACCGATCATAACCCATTGAAATTCCTTAGTAAGTTTAAAGATAAAAATCAGAGATTGACAAGATGGAGTCTACTTCTTCAGGAGTATTCATTAGACATACAACATGTCAAGGGAAAAGAAAATGTTATTGCAGATTGCTTATCTAGACTTTAGACAGATTGTTTTAGAGTAATAAGAAATTTCCTTTGCAAATTTCTTTTTCTTTGTGGGGAGGTGTTACATAGCCTATGATTTCATCATCCTTTGTGTAATTCTAACGTACAGTATGCTGCATGTTTGATCACGAGCGTGTTCTACCTCACTCCCCCCTTCTACCCTTATCGTAGAGTAAGTCGTTTTTTCTGTTGTTCAGAGCAGATTGTCAACTCTTTGTCCCCTATGGCTTCATTTGCGCGTCCTTCTTACAAGTTGTATCAAGCTCTGCCGGCCCCAATATAATGAGCTCAGTCTCTATGTTAATTGCTACTTAGATCTACTCCTCATTTTGTTCACATCTCTGTCCTCCCCTGTACAGTTGTTATTATTGTGAGTGCTCAGGAAGTCTCCAACCATCTAGCAGCTGTGTAATTTGGGTACAACTGTTATTGCATTTTTTCTTGTGCTGTGTAGCGTAAGGTGTTAGTTCTTAGGCCTGGTAATGTTTTGTAATTTATGTGTTTTGGGTGTCAGCCCTTATTAATAATATTTTGTATCTGTAATTATATATCTTGCATTCACTGAGTATTATCTGGTATTTTCATTTTATCAGGGCTGACTTAGATAAATTTACTCTTGCTAATTTCGTGTTAATAGAGGCTATTGCAGTTAACCATATATTTAAACTGTTTTTTGCCATTACATTATCCTTATGAGTCCTGAATGTTTTGTTGTTAGTTTGAGCATTAAACTTTAACTTGTAATTTTACCTAACTCTTTTGTTTTGAACCTGGAACTTTACGGGACAGTAGTGATTTTTAGTATTCTCACTTAAAGTGTACATTATCTTTCTCTGTTCCGTAACAATATATATATATATATATATATATATATATATATATATATATATATATATATGGAAGGAAGAAGGAACCAAAGGCCTCGAGCCCGCAATAACAGTTCCTTCCAAGAGAAAAACAAAAAACAAGAGAAAGCCAAATACAAGATCCGGTCATTTCGAGATGCCTGGACACACTTTGAAAGACTGGATATCATAGCAAGCAGGAAATACAGACAGAGGGAGACATGTAGAGAGGTGTATGGAATGTAGGAGGACTACTGGGCCTTAAGAGCAGGCTGTGAAGCCTATGCCCAGAAGTCGGACACACAAAAAAAAAAAAAAAAAAAAAAAGTTCCGGAGTTGATATGTTCCATAAAATAATGAAGGACTGGGAGTAACGATTAACTCTTGCATTAGAGAGTTGGACAGAAAAGGGAAGAGAGTTTGCTACAAGACGGGTGCTACGCGCCTGTAATTGGGGTGGAGGGATGCAAGCAGACAGTTCAGAGGAGCAGTGACAATTGAAGTAGCGATAGAAAGGACATAAAGATGCAACAGTACGGCGAAGAGACAGGGGTTGAAGGGAGCCAGTACGAGGAGGAGAGTTAATGAGACGAAAAGCCTTTGACTCCACCCTATTGAGAAGAGCTGTATGAAGCCTCCCCACACATGAGAATTGTACTCTACACAGGGGTGGATAAAACCCGTGTATAGAGTCAACAATTGTGCAGGGGTAAAGAAGGAATGGAGTCGGCTTAGCACACCAAATCTCATGGAAGCAGATTTTACATGAGATGTAATATGATCTTTCCAAGATAAGTCCCGAGTCAATGAAATCCCAAGCATGTTCAAGGATGATGCAGGTCTAAGCTGCATATTATTAAACATTAGTGGGTACTCCCGTGGAAGATTTTGTCGGGTTGATAGGTGTAAGAACTAAGTTTTTGATGCATTAAAAACAACAAGATTATTTTTACCCCAGTCAGAGATACAAGCCAAATCAGACATTAGGTGTGCCATAGCCTCATCCTTTGCATGTTGAAGTAACTGCTGAGATGGACGTTGCGGGAACCGAATGAAAAGGTGAAGGGTGGAGTCATCAGTGTACGAGTAAATAGGGTTATATGTACAGCTTTGAAGGTCATTGATGAATAAAAGGAAGAGAGTTTGTGAAAGGACAGAGCCCTGAGGAACACCACTACTGGTAGATCTATGAGAAGAACGATGGCCGTCTACAAGAGAGGCTATAGAACGACCAGAAAGGAAGCTATAGATGAGGGCACAGATGGAAGGATAGAAACCATAAGAGGGCAGTTTGGAAAGTAAAGATTTATGTCAGACTCGATCGAAAGCCTTTGAGATGTCAGGTGCAATGGCAAAGCTTTCGCCAAAGTCCCGAAAGGAGGATGACCAGGAGTCTGAAAGGTAGGTGAGAAGATCGCCTGTGGAGCGTCCCTGACGGAACCCACGCTGACGATCAGAAAGAAGGTTGTGATGGAAAGATGCTTTAAAATTATTTTGTTGGGAATAGGGTCGAAAATTTTTGAGATACAGGATGTTAAAGCAACTGGACGATAGTTAGAGGGTTGGGAGTGGTCACCCATCTTTGGGACTGGCTGAATGAGAGCAAACTTCCAGCAAGAAGGAAAGGTTCAAGTTGATAGACTAAGGAGAAAGAGTTTACCCAGGCAGAGTGTAAGCACTGAAGCACAGTTCATGACGACGACAGGAAGGACTCCATCAGGCCAATATGCCTCTATTAGCACTGAGGCCTGTAATGGCAGAAAATACATCAGCTGAAGAAGTTTTAATGTCAGTCACGAGGAAGTCAGAAGGGGGAAGTGATGGAGGAACAGCACAGGAATCGTCTAAGGTGGAATTGGAGGAGAAAGTCTGAGCGAAGAGATCTGCTTTATCAGTAGAACAAATAGCTAGAGAACCATCAGAGTAGAAAAGAGGAGGGAAGGATGATGAGGTAAAGTTGTTAGAAAGGTTTCTGGCAAGGTGCCAGAGGGAGCGGGAAGAATTCGAGTTGGAGAGTTGAGAGCATATAGTACGGATGAAATTATTTTTAGCAGAGCGAAGAACAGACTTAGCACTATTCCAGGCAGAAACATAAAAAAGATATGACTCAGTGGTGAGTTGGCTCCGGTACCTTTTATAGGCCCTCTGCTTGTTGCGGACAGCATTAGAACAAGCGTGAATAAACCAAGACTTTCTTGCATTAGTCAAAGGATATGAGAAAGAAATGTATGTTTCCATGTCCGAGAGAATAAACTCCGTAATACGCAAGGCACACTCTTATGGCTCCCGGCCATGGAAGCAATAATCATTCAAGGGAAAATCAAAGAAGTACTGCCTGAGGGCCTCCCAGTCCGCAGCTCCAAAGTGCCACAGACGACGTTTCTTTGGAGGGTCCACAGGCCGTACCGGAACAATAGGACAGGTTAAGGTAATAAGATTGTGATCGGAGGAGCCCAACGGAGAGAAAAGATTAACAGTGTAAGCAGAAGGATTAGTTGTAAGGAAGAGATCAAGTATGTTGGAGCTCTTTCCAAGGCGGTCAGGGATACGAGTAGGTTGCTGTACAAGCTGCTCTACGTCATTTAGGATAGAAAAGATGTAGGCTTGTTCATCAGGTGGATCAGTGAAAGGAGAGGAGAGCCAAAGGTGGTGGTGAACATTGAAATATCCTAGAATGGAGATTTCAGAGAAAGGAGAAATGGATAGAATGTGTTCCATCGTAGAAGTAAGACAGTCGAAGAATTTTTGATAGTCAGTAGAATTAGAGGATAAGTAAACAGCGGAGATATATTTAGTTAGAGAATGACAGGATAGCCGAAGCCAGAGTGTAGAGAATTCAGAAGAATCGAGTTCTGGAACACGAGAGCAAGATACGTGTGTGTGTGTGTGTGTGTGTGTGTGTGTGTGTGTGTGTATATATATATATATATATATATATATATATATATATATATATATATATATATCCATCCATCCATCATCTAATCCTACGTTGCCCCATGAGGAGCGTAGGAGCCCGGGGCTAGGAAAGTTGGTCCTGGCATTTAAGATGAGAGTGAAATATATATATATATATATATATATATATATATATATATATATATATATATATATATGTATATATATATATATATATATATATATATATATATATATATATATATATATATATATATATATATATATATATATATATATATATATATATATATACACTGTATATACTGTATATAAAATTCGTAATAAAAACATGCAATTCACCCAACGAGTACAGTATATGAACATCCCCTACGTGTGAATACCCCAACGTGAACAAAAGTTCGCCATTAATGCAGTCACCAGCCCTACTGTGAAGTAATTCCCAAACAAGTCATACCACATGACGTGTTGGTCAGTAGCCTATTGGGTGTGGCCATATTTGCAGCATGGCATGGCGTAATTATATGACACACTGCACACCAGATATAATTAGGAATTCTCACATATTTTGCGCTGCCGTAGCGATGCAGCATTTGTACGTAGGACTAGTGTTTCTCACGTCAAGTTGCGACGTGAACTCTACCAGGAGAGCCAGGCGTCAACTGAGCGTGTTTCATTTTGCCGTTGGACGAGTCTGATAATTCCTGAATGATAACAACCCATTGTACAGGCTACTTTACGGTGAACGGTGTCATCTTTCAATACCTTTATGATATGGTGACAATTAAAGTAGGACAAATGTGGCATTGCGACAGTCCCACTGAAACTTATGGAGATAACATCAGTAAATCAAACCCAAAAATTTTATTTATTTACACCAGAAATAAAAAGTTATTAAACCCAACAATAGTTCTGTTAGTTTTAGAAAATGAAGAGCATACAAACGACGAAACAGAAGGCTAAGAATCGTGTTCTTGTAATCAGTATTTACAGCAGAAAAATCATATTCAATTTCGTTTTTCTTCCTCCATACATGTAAATCAAGATAGCAGAATTAGCAACATAATTATCAGAGAGAGATGTTTTGTTTGCGTTCAATAAATTTAAGTCAGCAAAACACCAAGTCCAGATAGAATATCTCCAACGGTTTTACAGGAAGTGCAAAATGAAATATCAAAACTTCTTGATCAAATATTCAGCAGATCATTAAGGAGTGACATTAATCCAAATGACTGGAAACCTACAAATAAAACGAAAACACACACACACACACACACACACACACACACACACACACACACACACACACACACACACACACACACAGCCAGGAAGTTATCGTCCAGTCAGCTTAACATCAGTTGCCTGGAAGTTCTTGGAAACAATAATTAGAGAAAAATTCGTCAAGTATTTAAAATTAAACAATCTCATCAAAGACTCATAAACACAAAAATCATGGCGTAGATTCAACGTCATCATATTTCTGCGTTATCATTGTTCCTATCTATCTATCTATTGCCAGACGCCTCAATCCCGTTCGGGGTGGCCACAAACAAATCGCCTCCACGTCGCCCTGTCCCCCGCCATTTCACTGCCCTGCTCTCAACTCACACACCCCTCTCTCATATACCTCTCCACCCCATCCCTGCATCTCATCCTCGGCCTCCCTCTCCCTCTTCCCCCCTCCACCTCACTCACATACACTCTCCTCGTCAGTCTTTCACCCTCCATCCTCTCCACATGGCCAAACCACCTCAGTGTATTCCTCCTAATGCTTCCTATCACATCCACATCCACACCACAACGCTCCTTTATATCCTCATTCGTCAGCCTGTCTCTCCATGTGACTCCACAGGCTTCTCTTAAATAACTCATTTCCACTGCTCTCACTCTTGACTTGTGTCCTTCCAACAACGTCCAAGCTTCACTTCCATATGTTAGAGTTGGTATCACAATACTGTCATGTAGTAACTTTTTCACTTCCATGCTCACTTCCCTGTTTCTTATCACTGCTTTCAAGGAACCAGCAACCTTTCTTCCCTGCTGTACCCTTTCAAGCACTTCACCCTCCAAACCTCCATGCTTACTCATCACACTACCCAAGTACTTAAACGTACTCACATTTTCCAATTCCTCACCATCCAACCTCGCTGTACATTCACTGACTTCACCTCTCTCAAAGACCATCACTTTACTCTTCCCTACATTCACCTTTAGATTCCGTTTCTTACACACTCTCCCAAACTCATCCACCAAGCCTTGCAGCTCTCCTTCGTCTTCACTCAACAACACAGTATCATCTGCAAACAACAGTACAGGAGTTTCCAAACACTACCCTCTCTCACCAGGGCCACTCCAACATCCACTACCCTACCTTGTACCTCTTTTATTACCCTATCCATGTACAGATTGAACAACCATGGAGACATGACACATCCCTGTTTCAACCCAACCTTCAAAGAGAAAAATTCACTCAGTTCACCATCCACACGCACTGCAGCCTTAGCACCATCATACATACTCTTCACAGCATTCAACAACTTCCCATCTACTCCATATATTCTTAATACTCTCCACAATCCTTGTCTATCCACCCTGTCATATGCTTACTCCAAATCCATGAAAGCCACATACAACTTCTTTCCCTTCTCTAGAAACTTTTCCACTAAAGATCTAAGAATGAATATCTGATCTACACAACCTCTTCCCTTCCCAAAGCCTCCCTGTTCTTCTCCAACTAATTCCTCTGTTCTTTCTCTAACTCTGTCAATAAGCATCCTACCATACACTTTTCCTATTATATTAAGAAGACAGATGCCTCTATGATTACCACACACTTCTTTTTCCCCTTTTCCTTTATACAAGGGAATAACTATACCTGACTTCCAATCCTCCGGGACTCTACCTTCCTCCCAGGTCAATCTGCACGTTTTCCACATCCATTCTACTACTATCTCTCCCCTATACTTCAGCATTTCACCACACACTCCATCAATTCCTGGGGCTTTCCCCAATTTAACTTTCTTATTGCTTCTGCAACTTCTATCCTACTTCTCCCAGCCATTCCTCAGTCACTTATACTCGCGCTACTTTCATCCTCTATGTTCAACAATTCCTTAAAGTGTTCTCTCCATCTGCTCACTTTTTCTCCCTTCTCCACTAGTAATCTACCATTTTTGTCTTTCACTCCCCTGCTAACTTCACTTCCATCCTGTCTTACTCTTTTCACCTCTTTCCAGAACATTTTCATACAGTCCCTCCACTTTACACTCAAGTTCCTTCCAAATTCCTCATCTCCTCTCTTCTTACTCTCTCTTACTAATCTTTTCACCTCTCTCTTCCTTTCTACATATAACTCTCTCTTCCGCCTTTCAACTTCTTCCACGCCCCTATTTCTCATCCATTCATTGTATGCTTTCTTCTTTTGTGCCACAGCCTGTCTCACCTCTTCATTCCACCACGCTGTTCCTTGCACACCCCTCCGTCTTCTCTTTATCCCACACACCACATGACATGTTGCACATATTTCTTCTGTAAATATCCTGCACACACCTTCCACGTCCCCCATCTGCTCCAATTCATATTTGCCCAATCGTTCCTCCACTTCTCTCTTATACTTTGCCTTTTTCTCATCCTCTTGTAACCTTTCCACTCTCCTTACAAATACTCCTTCTTCCACTGCAGTCAACTCCATCTACTCAGTGACGTGTCCAAGGTATGTTCAGACAGACATTTATGCTCTCCTAAGTTCAACAGGTTAACTGTATAAGATTAAAGGGGCAAATAATGTCACAATTAAACTGAAGAAGGGCCCAGAGAAAACGCCTTCAAATCAGTTTCACGAGTAAAAAATCCTATGATCACATAGAGACATCCAACAGGTGATTCTACACACACACACACACACACACACACACACACATAATACCCAGTCACATTCAAGAAACATAACCGTACTCCATCAGTCTCACGTACTGTACCCATATACATATACTAGGAAGACCACACATTTACGAACAGGTACACACACACACACACACACACACACACACACACACACACACACACACACACACACACACACACACACACAATACTCACGCAGTCACATTCAAGAAACATAAACGTACTCCATCAGTCTCACGTACTGTACCCATATACATGTACTGGCAATACCACATACTTACGAACAGGTAGACACTACCTGTTCGCACACACACACACACACACACACACACACACACACACACACACACACACACACACACACACACACACACACACACACACACACACACACACACACACACACACACACACACACACACACTATTTTGTACACCATATAGCCTCCAGCCGTGTCACAATTTCTTGCTTATAGTGTTCTCTCAATCCTCTTTTGGAAGCTGCATCAGATGAATACAATAACAAGAAATGTTTCAACTTTCAGATTTAATTTTAGTGTTAGAATTTCTGTGTAAATATTTCCTATTTTACACACAGGCTTCTTCCTTTATCTAATTGTTCTGAAATGGTTCACTGAAATGGACTGCAGGCGAATCTGAGAATATATAAAGTCAGCACAAAAACGGGAATGGATACAATTGAGTACGTCTTTTTTCTTTTTTCTTTTATATATATTTACGTGGTTATAAGGATATCGCATGGCTTTAATAAACGTGAAAATTCTTTAGAAATCCTTCGTCAATAGGACTTCAGCCTGGTAGGGTCAAATTCCTAAAATTCTTAAAGTTTATTCATCTCTGTAAATTTATGATGGTGTTCCAGTTACGAAATTAAATTCGCATGATATCCGCCAGTGTTGTCACCATGCCCCATTTAATCCAGGTCAGAGGTAAGGGATATCACACAGGAGGGAGAGGAAGAGGGGGAGAAGAAGGAGGAGGAAGTGAGGAAATAGTTGGTATCACAAAGGAGGAGGAGGAAGAGGAGGAGGAGAAGGAAGTGAGGAAACAGTTGGTATTTGTGAGGATGTGGATATATATAAGGCCGAAGTCAAGAAACCTGTCAGTTACTTCTAGGTTAACCTGCAAGCAACAATGAACGCCAAGGTAAAGCATGAGTACAGTGCTTGATATATGGATGACACTCACTTTGTCACCCTCACTACTAGATTACTTAGGTCTTAAAAATGCACTAGGAAGGAGTGGATGATGAAGCTAAACTTAAATAGTAGTAGTAGTGGTAGTAGCTGTGGTAGTAGTAGTAAATGCAACTCAAAGCTCATCTGAGCGTGAGCCCGATGGATTGCAGGTTGAAGTTGCCCTCATTCTGCAGCTTACCATCCTTCTCTTGGGGGAAGGTCGGGGTCGTATAATTGGACAGTGGGGCAGCTCGGTTATGTCGGCGCCCCTGCATATTCCTCTCCGACTCAGAATTAAACAATATACTGTATTCATAATTCAAAATGCATGTCAGTTGTCACAGTCTTACTGGGGAAAATCACACTGTATTATTTTCATTATTTACAGAAAAAGTAGAATCGACGTACGATTAAGTCCAACATAAGCAGTGAACATTTTACGAAAATGTTAGCTTAAAGAAAACTTACTTAAGTAGCATCCTTTCCTTCCTCACCCAGATCATCATCTTAGTGGGCCTGGCAGCTGTCGTCACTGCTGACAGCCGTGAGTTACGTGGCTACGGCGACTCTCAGGTACATCCTATTTATTGTCGTCTAATCAAATTTCATCATTTGACGCTTTTTGCAAGATATTTGAAATGTTATTTTCTAGTGGTACAATCGATTTTGTAATTTGTATTACTGGTATTATATACTTCTGAACAATTGTTTATCTGCATCGGTATGATGACAACTTGCTTTATTCTGGGTCTTCGGGGTAACTTTTTCAGTTCGACACAGGCGTTCGTAAGAAACTACACTGCTGAACCGAGATCATCTTAGTTGACAATCATTGCCTGTAGAAATATAACCTTGCTGCTGTTTCTCCCAGCAGTCTTTCGAATCCTTTGAGTCCGGCGATGCCAAGTACAACTTCAACTGGGCAGTGAAAGACGACGACTCCGGCAACGACTTCGGTCACCAGGAGGGCCGTGATGGTGACAACACCCAGGGGTCGTACTACGTGCACCTGCCCGACGGTCGCCTGCAGCAGGTGGCTTACCAAGTGGTCGGTGATGATGGCTACATCGCTGACGTCCAGTACGAGGGCGAGGCTCGTTACCCAGACTCATACGAGTCAGCCTCTTTTGAGTCACGTGAGTCCCCACGCTACGCTCCTCCCCGTCCTGCTTATTACGAGTCCAACGAGTCCAAGTAAATGGTGTTATGAACCAAGAGATAGAACGAACCAAATGAAAGCGTCTCCAGAATTAAAAAGACACAGTTCACCATTGCCATCTACCACCCTGACTTAGCTGTCCGCAAGGATTTTATTTATAATTATTTTTTGTCTGATAGTGGGAGATATTTATTAAACAACTTAATTTAATTTGTATGTTTTGCATTACCACATATTATATATTGTTACCTTATCTTCATTACACGGAGGAGACCAAATTAGAGTAAATGATCCAGTTTATTTCAACGTTTCTTTCACCAGTGCTTCTTAGGGAAGTATTTTTTTTTTTAATAATTTTCTCCGTGTAATGAATAATTAGTGTTAAAATATTCACTGCTTTCTAGACACCTTGTAATCATCTTCTTTCCTGTTCAGATACTGTATTGGTATTACAGAGTTAGAGTACATAACTGTGTAATTATTTTGCGTGCGTGGCGTTTTGCTTTAACAAATCAGTGATTTGTTCACTGACATAGCAAAGTGTTCTATTGAGAGGTATTGGGTCGTGCTCAGCAAGGGTCAGAAGTTCCTCTACTATTGCACTGTCTCCGCAACACGTAAGCTGTGTCCCTCACTTTCCTTCTTGACGCATTGTGTCAAGGAAAATAATCTATGCGCAGTGAAACATACCAAGCCTCTCTAAACTTTCAAAAATTAGCTGTCAGATGAAAGTGAGCAGTAGACAAGATGATATGGCAAACTTCTCTTTAGCTGTACTTGTAACAAAGATTGATGACAATTTACAGAAAATGTCTAAGTTTCAGTTTTCATTTGTGATATTTAGTTCAGAATTAGGGTTTCCATTGAAGTTCAGAGAATGATTTCAAGATAATATATTGTACGGGTGTGGTCTTTTGTTTTTTATTATTCAAGAGCAAGTTTTTTCTTACAGTGCTTTTAAATTAAAGGTAAATTGTTAGGGGTTTAAAGATTAAGGACTTTGATGAGTAAAATATATGATCATGGTTTCATGTGTCTTTAGTATTTTCTTATGTGTTCAGACGAAGGTTGATCCCGTTAAAAAAGGCATTAATCTATAGAGTTTACGTGCAGCCAATACTCCCCGTTGAATGTGTTATGATGAAGTATTATGTGTGATTACTATACTAATAGCTGAAGAATGCCACATTAATTACTGCTGTCACTTCAGGTGAATTCAAGATGAAGTCGGCTCTCCTGTGATTTTAGTAATTTTCAGCCTGTGTATGTGGGGAGGGGGTGAAGTGTGTGTGTGTGTGTGTGTGTGTGTGTGTGTGTGTGTGTGTGTGTGTGTGTGTGTGTGTGTGTGTGTAATCATCTGATGGGCTGCTTGAAGGGCTCTGTAATGAGCTAGAAGACGAATCCTTTCCGATAGTTCTGAATACGCTCCTTTTCACTTTTAACAGACCTGAGTTTCTTTCCTGCAGAGGGGTATTTAAGGCAGAAAATAACTGTGGATTTTAGATTTGAGGGGTATAATATCTACCCCCCTCCTCCTCCTTCTCATTAATGCCCCTTTGTCAATAGAAACATTAACTTACTTTGTGTATTTGCTTTGCGGCCAGTGCTACAGATCCCAGTGTACAGTGAAGAAAGGTGGATCATACATGGGAGAAACTGCATGGTTGATGTACTGTACCATGTGCTTAGGTCCTCTTCCCCCTTTGCTAGACTGACTGTAATGTGACGTGGTTAACTGCAAGTCAAGCTTTTATATTCTGAACTCGCATAATCGACGTGGGGTCCTCTATTGTATCAAAAGAAAATAAAAAATGATGGTCACCGATTCACTATCTTATGATCTGAAGAAGGCGGGAGTTTGGGTTTTATGAACAAATTAGTAGAAACTCGGAAGCAGCACACCCAATGTGACTTGAGATTTCTGTTATAGCTTCTCTCCTTTGTTGGTTCACAGGGGAAGTCTGATACCGTACCCCTCCCCCCTCATGTATCTAAATCTGGGTGTAGTTTTGATAGCCTGTTCTCTGTCCCAGCAATGCAATGTGCCACGCTGCTTCACAAATCATTTCGGTATTAGTACCCACTTTCCATAGTGAATTCTTGCTTAGTTAACTAGTCTATATACCATCGTAGATGCATTTATATTGAGTTTTCCATGTACGCTGTGTTGCACTTAACATTAACCCATTCAGTACAATAACGTAATGGTTTAGTTTTTTCTAAGGATATGCAGATGATGTAACTCAATTTAAGAATGACCTCTCATCTTCAAGAAGCTAAAGAAAGCAATAGCTCACTCCGTCAGCTTGAAAAATCTCTCCTATGACGAATAAACTAATCTACAGACAGTCTGAATTAGACAATTTATTTGCCATCGGTTTCAGGAGGTATACTGGTAAGGCAAGTGGTAACGAGCTGGTGCACTTATATTTTAATCATATGTTGGTGTGCGTCCATTCCTTCTCCAATGACAGCATTCGTTGGAAGGGTAAGGGAGGGGGCGTCACCGTCTGAAGGAACAACTTTATTCACATGGTCGGGATCAGGCCAAGATACACGTAATTTAAAACTGCACAGCGCCACTTAAAAAAGACATCAGACAACCCTCATAAGGAAAAGAAACATTGTTAAACAGTGAGCATGATCACGCACCGTCTATTTTTGTTTTTAATCTATCTATTGCCAGACGCCTTCCGTAAGAGTTGCCACGAACAAATAGCCTCCATGTCGCCCTGTCCCCCGCCATTTCACTGCACATCCCCCAGCTCACACTCCCCTCTCTCATCTACCTCTCCATTCCATTCCTCCGTCTCATTCTCGGCCTCCCCCTCCCTCTCCCCCCTCCACCTCACTCACATACACTCTCTATATTACAGTATTTTCTCGCTCTCCATCCTCTACACATGGCCAAACCACCTCATTATACTTCTCCTAACGCTTTCTATCACATCCATATCCATACCACAACGCTCCTTCACTTCCTCATTTGTCAGCCTGTCTCTCCACGTAACTCCACATTTTCCTTTCAAATAACTCATTTCCATTGGTCTCACTCATGACTTGTGTCCTACCAACAAGGTCCAAGCTTCGCTTCGATAAGTTAGAGTTGGTATCACAATAGTATCATGCAGCGACTTTTACTTTCATGCTCATTTCCCTGTTCCTTATCACCGCTTTCAACGAACTTGCATCGTTTCTTCCCCGTTGTTCACTTTCAAACACTTCATCCTCCAAACTTCCGTCCTTACTCATCACACTAACGTAGTATTTAAATGCACTCACATTTTCCATTTCCTCATCATCCAGCCATACTGTAGCCCACAAAAAGAATCTGTTGTTGTTAGTCCTGACTCACAGACGGGTCAGCGTGAAACATCCGGTTGCTCACTCCCACCTAGGTAGATAGGTAGGTAGGTCGGTAGGTAACTAGGTGGTTAAGAAGGTCAGCAGGTAGGTAAGTAGGTAGGTGGGTAAATAGGTTGTTTATTCATACAGAGCTTCCTACTCACTCCTATTCTCTCTAGAACCCTTCCTAGCTTGTACTGCACCTATTCATTCCGCCGCACGCATTCTCAATATCTAAAATTGCCAAATATGCCCTTCTTCAATCTTTAGCCATCTTATCACCTTCCTCGCAACAAACACATTATCCTCCCCTCTCCTATCCATTCTAAAACCATTCCGCTCTCCACCCAACACTGTTCCTCTCTAGAATCTCTCTCAACCTCTCACACAAGATTTCGTAAAATACCTTAGTTACATTATCCGTCAGCGCTATTGGCCAGCAGTTTATAAGCTCCCTCCTCCTCTTATGTCCTCACATATTGAATAGCTTTATTGTGCTTTCATTCCATTTGCTCGGCACTCTTTCCTCGTCCAGAATTCCCTTGAACAGCACATGCACACCCTTTCTCACTCCCTCACCCTCCCCCCTCTATAGAATTCATAAGTATCTCGGTCCCAACCTGTCGTTTTACCTTTTTCCACTGCTTCACATAATTTATTTCTCCTCTGCTTACTTCCCCATCACTGTTCTCACTTATCCGCCTTTCTGTCTCGAATGTTACCTCACTCCTATCTTCCACTTCATCCATAAGCCTTATTTCCTTCCAGGACTCTTACTGCATTCGCATTTTTTCCTGGTTTCTCTTACCACATTTCCTCCTCCAACTAGTTCATCCACTTTCACTTGTTCTTCCCTGTCCTCTCCCTTTATGAAATCGTACAATTCTCTACTCCCCACGTCTCCTTTAACTCGCAATTCCTCCATTATTTTCCTCTCGGCTCCAGCTCCGGCTTCCCTCATCAGTCTCTTTTCCTCCTTTTGCTAGTTCTAGTATTCCTCCCTGGCTTCATCATTTGCTGCCATTTCTTCCACACTGCAATCTTTATTCTTCCTTAACCTTCTACACTTCCTATTGCATTTTTTCCCTTGTTTTCTTGCACTCTCGATATTCTCATTCCACCACCTCTTCCTTGTTCACATTGTCTCACCGCTCTTCATACCAACTGTCCTTCTTTCAACCAATTGTGTTATCTTCTCACTCAACATATCATTCAATTCATTTACTCCTCCACACATTCATCCACCATCCCACTCCCTCTAAGTCATCCCTAAAGGCACTCCACACTTCTCCTCTTAATATAAATTGAATGTTCCTCTTAACTTCCATTCCTGTCTGCATTTTTCTCTTTCTCTCTTGCGTTCCTCTTTAGCACAGGCATACTCCATCCCTGTCACACTATGATCACGCAACAAGTCTATCCTCCTCTCCTCATCAGTCCACATAGATTGCATACGTTTCATGGCAGTTTCATTCACCAAAACATACACAACCGTCGATTTAATGCCCTCCCACTCCATGTCACGCATCTCACTGCAGTTAATGTTTTAAAACCACGGAAGGGACAGTCATTAACCATGTTATTTATAAATTAGATAAACGAACGAGCAGTGTCAGAGGTAAAGGAGTGTGAACATGTCCTCTCAGCTTCTATGAAATGCGGTAGACCTTTCGTCAGTAACATTCAGTCCAGTTAACTTAATGTGATCAACAGGAACAGTGTTTGGATTAGCCATTTAAAAAAACAAAACTGACAACACATAGCTTGTACGCACCAGTCAAAAAAGTATCGTTACTTTTTCGGGCGTTCCATTTTGAAACGCTAGACAAAGTGACTGATATGACTGCCAGAGTTTCGGCAACAGTTGGTACGCCTGTGTTCCATATCAGCAGCAGCTGGGGACGGGAGGGGGAGCGAGAAGAGGATGACCAATGCAAGGTATATTAGATCCCTCACAACATAGCAAGGATTACATCAAGTTGTAGGTGCCTGCCGTGAATGGATGTTTAGAATTAAGGACTATATAGAAGACACGGGCGAGTGAATACATACCCTGATGCATTTAATGGGACTGTTTTGAAACACCACAAATGAGACATGTCAACAGGGACACCAGTGGAGATAGTCTAGATTTTTTTAAACAGTATTACACTTAACATTGTCAACAACAGTAACATTAATAATGATACTAATAGCAGTGCTAGTACAACAACAACAACAACAACAACATCATCAATAATAATAATAATAATAATAATAATCCATCCATTCATCCATCATCCAATCCTACATTGCCCCAGGAGGAGCGTAGGAGCCCTGGATTAGGCAGTTGGTCCCGACATTTAAGATGAGAGTGACCAGCCTCACTCATCCCTGAGTGGCATTATATGAGCAATCAACCCCAACCATTCCTTGGATATAAACCTACACCGGCTCGATCCGATTGGAGCGCAATAATTACCCACTAAACCACCAGGCGCCAAAATTTGGTTATATGGTTACCACCCAGCATAGTAAATGGTTTCCTGGTGTACAGGAAACCATTTGGCTTGTCACTCAGTGTAGAGTCACCCACAGGCAGAAGGAAGAGGAAAGAATGAAGGAAAGAAAGACAGAAGAGGGAGTGTAATGTCACCCGCAGGCAGAAGGACAAGGAAAGAATGAAGGAAAGAAAGACAGAAGAGGGAGTGTAATGTCACCCGCAGGCAGAAGGACAAGGAAAGAATGAAGGAAAGACAGAAGAGGATGGAAGGAATGAAGGATGGAGGAGAGGAAAAGGCAGACACCCGACAACAGCACTACATCGAGTGAGTGGATGGTGAGCACCCCCACCTACCACAAAAGAATAATAATAATAATAATAATAATAATAATAATAATAATATCATCATCATCAAATAACTAAATAAAAAAAATCATGTAACGAATTTTGCCAACCAAGTGTTCCAGACGCATTCTAGTGAGTGAGAAACGGGAGAATGACGATATGTATGGACCTATGTATTTTATATCCAACCCTTTCTAGCACTCACTATAAACGCCTCCTGTCCCATTCACATCATTCAGTCTTTGTGACATACATCCAACCCGTTCCTTTACAATTACAAGATTACTTCTGAATCACCTAATGTACTATATGAAGCCCCGCTGGAGTCACATTCCGTCAGAACGGATAAACTCATTCATGCCTACAGGGTGAGAATGTACAGTAGGGGTACCAACCGTACATACTCAGGTCAAGTAACAACGACTGAAAAGCCTCGGATATATCGACTTCCATGCCTATCCATACGTTTTTTTTTTTGGACGACTGTTTATTCCCGAACGGTAGGTCCTGTCTCACAAATCTGTCATATTTAACTAAACTATATGAAGCAGTTGATAGTTATCCGACATATAACATCATGTCATTTTAGGGAGGCATATGATATGGTTCCCAGTGAGAGTTTGCTCATGACATATATATTGTTCAGTAGGCAAAGGAAGGGATGCCTCAGTACGAATGTAATCCCAGTTAAAAGGAATTAAACTGATCGGTAACACAGATAATTTAAAGTCGGCTTTGTGTTAGAAACAAGTGATGTGTATTAAGTTCATGGCCATTTGTTGCTTATTACATATACAATGATAAAAATTAAATAGCAAATATCAGTAATAGTAAAATCTTTGATGCCAGTAACAAGCAGAACCATCTAACACTCAGAAATATGAGTCTTCCGACAGTTCATGTTAGCAGATGCTTAGTGGAGTAGGGGAAAAATTAAAACAGAAAAATGTAATGTTTGGAACTGAGCCTTTTACATGATAATAAGCAATAACTTTCGTAAGAAAAAGAGAGAGTTGTCATTTCACCCATATAAGTCCCGTGGACAACAAGTGATTCTACGTTTATAGCTGGCAACACACACACACACACATACACACACGTAGAGAGAGAGAGAGAGAGGATTTTAATTATACAATAAATTCTAATTTATTTCTTAGTTCCCTTAAGTTACACTGCTGAAGCTGCTTCATATGTGTAGTAGATTAATACCTAAAAATCACAGAGGCTCACTATATATATATATATATATATATATATATATATATATATATATATATATATATATATACGATATCCTTTGTCCACTTTTTGTTATGCTGGACCCTACTTTTCATTAATGATTCCCGTTCGATCAGCTTAAGCAACGTTGGGTATGGTTAGTACTTGGAGGTGACCGCCTGAACTCAAATATTTTTACTCTTTGGCAGCGAAACAGTCATTTTGCATTTATTCCGCCTGATGACAGGTTATTTTACTTTCAGCAATATATATATATATATATATATATATATATATATATATATATATATAGCCACATATGTTTTGAAAAGTCAAAAAAGAAGAAAAAGTATTCCTACTCTGAATTTCGATTTTATTCAGTTTTTTTAAACTCCTCGGATTCAAAGGAATAAGGGAAAATATATGACAACACCTACGGTCAAGAGCATGGTTAACCCACAAATACATAACCACCTCCAATTTTCCACTCAAACTCCCTCCCGACGATTATACTCAGCCCAGACTGTATGAGCTTGAGAATGTTAAAAGAAATATCATCAACCTTTTCATACTCAGGACAACACTGGTGTCGTATTTCATCTAAAGCCAAACGAGTGTATTTAAATGAGAGTAATTCACAGAGGATAGTGATAAATGGAGTTGTTCAAATTCCATTTTGCTATATGAAAGTCCAGTGACGGAGCAGACACGCTCTAATAGCAGAAATCGCCCAGTATGCGGTTTTAATATCACTAGGTCAAATTCCTAGGATGCTCAGCTTTGATTCAGCTCTGTAAATTTACCATTCCAGTATCAGGATTAAGTTCTTATGATTTTCGTTAGTGTTGTCGCCATGCCCTATATAATCTGGGTCAAAGGTAAAGGATATTACGTGTCAGGAATGAGGGTGGAGAACCAAGAGGGAGGGAGGAAATGCTTGGTGCAGGTGAGGGAGGATGAGGATATATATACAAGGCTGCAAGTGAGAGACCCGTCACTTACTTCTTGATCAACCTGCAGACAACAATGAACACCAGGGTAAAGCCTGGATAAAGTCTTGTTATATGGAGAGACACTTCTTCATAGTATTCGGGTTTACCAGTGAAATTCGTAGGGCATACAAGAGCGAATAATCAAACTAAACTTATCCTACAGTTTATTGCCCCATCAGGAGATTCTGGGCACAGGGTTAGACTAGTCATTCCAGACACTAAAGGCGACGATGACCAGTTGTAACCCCTGAGCAGCAATACGTGAATAATAAACCCCAACCATCTTGCGAATCAACACCTTTATGGGCCATATCCACTTGAAGCGGTGGCTTCTACATGTTGGTCATGCGGTTATTAAACAACATAATAACTGGTGTCCTTGACTACAGGAAACCACTTTACTTGTTAGATCTGTACAGAGCCGCCTGTAGGTAGAACTATATCTACTGAGTGGATGGTGAGCGCCTCCACCCTCCACTGTCAATGGAAATGACAAATACTGAGAAAAATTAAATATTAAGTAAATCAAAATTGCCGTAGCTTTGGTGTGCACGTGCTATAAAAGTATTAGGAGATACAGTATATTCGGAGACTGGCTATGAGGAGACAATCGATACTAAGAAATTGACAAGAAGAGTGTATGTGGGCGATGTGGAGAGAGGGAGAGGGAGACTGATGATGAGATGGAGAGGGATATGGGTTGGAGAGAGAGCAGCCAGACGGCAGAGGACAGGGTAACAGGTTAATGGAGGCAATTCTTTTGTGGTCACCGCTTACAGGATTGAGGCGTCTGGTGAAAGATAAAGAGAAAAATGCCAAAGAAAGTTTCCTCAACAGCTTCATCTAATCTAAGTTACTGATATACAGTCGTTACATCAACTTATTTATTGTAATTCAGCAGGATAAAGAATATGTTCAAATGAAAATTAATTATTTCTTTTTCTTCCTTTGTAGATCGTCATCCTCCTCGGTCTGGCAGCTATTATCACTGCTGACAGCCGCGAGTTTCGTGGCTATGGTGACTCCCAGGTAGGCTGTAAATAAAAAAATTAATTTCCATTGGACTGTTTGGTGAAAACTATGACTTCCTCTTTGCTATGCGAATCATGATAGATTTCGTAAGTTGTATTACTTACGTGACTGTGGGCATTTGTAGAAATCCATCCTTCAGTTTCAGAGCATTTATTTTATCCTAGTTACCCCCAGATATCTGACTCAGCTAAAACTGGAGCTCCGGACGTAAAAGGGCTGCTGGTTATCTCATTTGAAGAGAATATTTTTGGTGGTTTACTTCTGTTAATCAGCAATTATTGTGTGTTGAATAGTAACTTTGCTGCTGTTTCTCCCAGCAGTCTTTTGAGTCCTATGAGTCCGGCGATCCCAAGTACAACTTCAACTGGGCAGTGAAGGACGACGACTCCGGCAACGACTTCGGTCACCAGGAGGCCGGTGATGGTGACAACACCCAGGGGTCGTACTACGTGCACCTGCCCGACGGTCGCCTGCAGCAGGTCTCTTTCCAAGTGGTCGGTGACGATGGCTACATCGCTGACGTCCAGTACGAGGGTGAGGCACGTTACCCAGACTCCTTCGAGTCCCGTGAGTCTCCTCGCTACACTCCCCCCCGCCCTGCTTATTACGACTCCAACGAGTCCAAGTAAATGGTGTTATGAAATTCATGACTCAGAATGAACCAAACTAAAACGTCTCCAGAATCAAACAGATGCATCCCATCATGTCCGACCACCACCTTGACTTAGCTGCCCTCAAGGAATCCTTATTTATTTGCTTAGTAATGGCCATTATTTAATAAATTATTTAAGCTAATGTATGCTACATGTTTCATACACCCTGTCATACCTATTTGTATATCCTTGTTTTCCTCGTTTTATGTTTATAGGATATACTGTTGTCAGTGTAGGAACAACTTCTTTATTAAAAAAAAAAAAAAACTGATTGATTTTCACTAAAGCAACAAAGTGTTTGGTGGTTACAAAAATGTACTTTTAATAACAGTTATGGACAGTATTCAGAATGAGACGCACATCGTCTCGATTTAGGATTTTTTTTTTTTTTCTTAATCTCCTCTAATCGATGACGAACTTTGTGATGTATTTTTGCTGTCTTCAGAGGATTTCATTTACCATCTGATATCACTTTCCGAACAGCAGGTATAAGATGGAGCATTCAATAACTTCCTCTTGACTAGGAGGTTCTCTTACACCGTTGAAAATAAACTACGAAAACTCGTCACAGGAATGTAGCAGTAATGGTATATTTTTCATTAAAATTCGAGAGACGATACCTATTTCTGGTACAACTGGAGTGTTATAAGTATATTCCTTGTCCTGCAGCTTATTTAGGGCTTTAGCAATGGGAATGGGGCTTTGCGACACCCACCTCCCATTTTCTTTAAAGACAAAGTTCGGACTAAGTGTACAGTTCCGAACAATCAAGGACAATATGAAATAAATATGGTTACACAGTACTGAATGACGACCTAATTAGTTCTTTGTAGGCCAGCAAGAGATTGACTACTCTAGGTGGTAAATTTATAACCAAAGGGGTGTTTTCTGATCTAATGGGTTGAGGCTATCCTCCCGATTGAGAGCCATAAGGGATCATATCAAAAGGATGGCTAGAGGTTACTGCTCACATAATACCAACTAGTCTCTCTTGCATATGCGTGAACTCAGTAGCCTAGTCTCGAGCCGCGACGCCCGAGATAAAGGCTCTGAATATACAGCTTTGTCTACTCATACACTAATTAATCCACCCGTCATTTTGTCATGCTCTCCTCAAAGCGACGTACAACAGTCTCTACAGTATTGAATTTATGGTGTATTTCTCACAAAGCTTCAAATTATTATCATTATTTTTTTTTATCACAATTTCTTCCAAAATCTTTTTCTTCCTCTCTCGACTCACTAGTCTTCCGTATAATTCATTCCCTCATCATATATCCCTATTCATGAAATCTTTTGCTCCAGTTGCCGGTTAGCTGACCTGATTCTGCTTCTTCTTTACCCCTCCCCACACACACACACACACACACACACACACACACACACACACACACACACACACACACACACACACACACAAACTCTTGCACCATGCAAAGGTAGATAGATACAATTATAAATGCAGACAGAAGTTTACCGGCTATACAGCAATAAGTGAAATGAAATGCACAAAAAAGATTTAGTAATAATACTGTATAAGTAAATTACAGGACAGACTCATAGCCTCATAAATAACAGCATGAAGGGTGAAAACGCAAGCAAGAGAAGCGATTCTCATTTTTTTTCTTTTTTCCAAAAATAAGGTTCCCAGGTTCTTCATCATCATCATCAGCCGTTTGAGTGTCCACTGCAGGACCGGCCTATCCCGACTGAAGTGGGGACGATACAGCCTATGTATGTCTACCAAGCTTTTTTCCATTTTTTGCAAGAAAGAAGGAGCCAAAGGCCAGAAGCCCGCAAAGCGTTCCTTCCAAGAAAAAAAAAAAACAATACAAAAGAGAGTCAAATTCAAGATTCGTTCATTTCGAGATGCCTGGACACGCTACGTTTGAAAGACTGGAGATCATAGGAAGTAGGAAGTACAGACAGAGGGAGACAGTTCCAGAGTTGACCTATTGCATAAATGAAGGACTGGGAGTAACGGTTAACTCTTACATTAGAGATTTGGACAGAAAAGGGATGAGAGTTTGTTGCTAGGCGGGTGCTACGCGCCCGTCGTACAGGTGGAGGGATGCAAGCAGACAGTTCAGAGGAGCAGCGACCATTGAAGTAACGATAGAAAAGAGATAAAGATGCAACAGTGCGGCGAAGAGACAGAGGTTGAAGGGAGCCAGTAAGAGAAGGAGAGTTGATCAGACGAAAAGCCTTTGACTCCACCCTATTGAGAACAGCTGTATGTGGGGTGCCTCCCCACACATGAGAGTTGTCCTCTAAACAGGGGCGAATAAAACCCGTGTATAAAGTCAACAACTTTGCAGGGGTAAAGGAGGTACGGAGTCGGCTTTGCCCACCTAATCTCATGGAAGCAGATTTTACAAGAGATGCAATATGATCTTTCCAAGATAAGTCCCGAGTGAATGAAACCCCAAGCATATTCAATGATGATGCAGGATTGAGCTGGATATTATTAAACAATAGTGGATACTCCTGTGGAAAATTTTGTCAGGTTGATAGGTGTAAAAACTGAGTTTTTGATGCATTAAAAACAAGATTATTTTTACCCCAGTCAGAGATACGGGCCAAGACAAAGTTTGCCATAGCCTCAGCCCTTGTTTGTTGAAGTAACTGCTGAGATGGACGTTGCGGGAACCGAATGGAAAGGTGAAGGGTGGAATCATCAACGTACGAATGGATAGGGTTAGATGAACAGCTTAGAAGGTCATTGATTAACAAAAGGAAGAGAGTCAGTGATAGGACAGAGCCCTGAGGAACACCACTGTTGATAGATCTAGGAGAAGAACGATGACCGTCTACAACAGCGGCTATAGAACGACCAGAAAGGAAGTTCCCAGACTTCCTGTGTGATGTATTTTACTGGAAGTGTGCTAGGCGTACCGCCCTCCGCCTGTTGGCTCATAGTCGCGAAACCCATAGGTCTCTACCCCGGGGTTCCCTTCTTTATTAAACTTTGACAATGCCCAGTTCCGTCCTATATTGAGGAAAGCTGAGCGCAAAAGGGTTAATTTAAACTTGCAAGTAAGGTTATATGTAGTGGCAGAGTATGGTAATGACCAGAACGTGAGATTTCGTAGTTAAAAGAACCAAGTGTTGGTAGTGATCAGGATGTAGAAAAAACGTGGATGCTCGATAGTCAAAGTATTAGGAGAACAAATGAATGTAGGTATCTTGAGATGATCGTGGATGAAAAGGGATGTCAGAGGACAAAATATGATGGGATATATAGAGTAAATCAATGAATGGGGAGACTGGGAAATGTGGCAAGGTATAGAGCGAATAAGCATAAAGTAGTGCGTGGTGTATGGAAGGGAATGGCAGTGCCTGGACTTTTGCATGAACTAGTAACAATGGCATGGACAATGAATGACTTGAGCGAAGTTGGAAGTGATACAGAGTAAGGTGGGAAGGACAGCGTTCGGTGCGAATAGGTATGTGGCTGTGAAAGCAGTGAGAGGAGAAAATGGATGTAGTGCCTTTGCTAAGAGTGTGGCGAAAGGGGTGCTGAGGTACAGAGTTAGGCAAGAAAGAATGGGTGACTACAGATGGATGCAGGTGTATGAACAAACAAGACATAACAGTAAATGGAAGAATAGGTGTTATAAGAGAATAGGAAATTACAGACTGCAAAAACTGATGAGTGGAGAGAGTATGGAGAGGTAATGGGAAGCGGAAGAAAACCAATTACCGGGTGCAAGACATAAGGAGTGACGAGTGGTTTTAGAGAATGGGATCAGAGAGTACTCTTGACTGGCGTATGTGTTGAGGTATTTTATGAGGAGAGTGTGGGGAGTGAATTGTTGTTCAAGGCAAGAACGAGGTCGAGTGTATCGGTGGAGGAATGAAGACAGACGATTATACGATTATGTAGGATGTGTAAGAGTGGTAAGGATGAAACAATTGAACACTGGTTGCTAGAATGTGGCAAGTATGAGTGGAAGAGGGCAGAGATGTTGGATGTGGTGAGACGTGAAATAGGTGAGGAAATCTGGAGGGAAATAGTGGAAGTGCGAGAATGGGACCTAATAGAACCAGCACTGTTCTTGCTATTGTATGTCTGAGGAGGATGGACGGGTGGAATGTGGTAACAGTTGACTGTACAAAAAAGTTTTTGGAAAAAGGTCAGCATATGAGGTCTCACACTGTATAGGGGAGGGGTGAGTGAGAAAGGTGTGTAAAGTATCCATATTTCTCCTGGCCACTCACACACCTCCCTTTCCTCCTTTCTATGGCTTTTGACAGTATGCCCTAAGAGAGAGCCAATTTAAAGGCCACACCTCGTTGAGCTCACGGTGACTCACAATGAGAACAGGACGAAGACCAAGACCAATTTATATATATATATATATATGAACTAGGGATTATTTTTTCTTAAGCATGCAAACCGAGTTTGCTTTACGAGGCCTAATATTACCTTTATTTCTAAACGTCCGAATAGATGATGGAATGCCGTGCAGATGACGGAATGAAATGTCTCCTAAAAATATGCTAGAGTCCTTGAATGAGTAGAAATATACCAATGGAATGGTAAAATGCCCTAATTGTTCTTATGTACAACAGTAAAGGTGACCGAATTGGGGACAGAAAAATAATGAGTGTGCTGAGAATTGTAATTTAGGTATATGGAAGAATAATATAAGACGATACGAAAGATATCGAAATGTATGATAACGATGAATAGGGTGGTTTTAGGTGTTGTAGGGGATGTGTTGATCAAATATTTGTTGTAAGTTAAATGGTGTAGTGGCTGAGCATGTGCAATGGAATGGAAGATATTTATAACATTTATGGACCTTATAGAAATGGATGATATAATGAACTAGGAGAGATAATGGAAAGTTTTACGTACTAGAATCATGGTGAGTGGCTTAGAATCATTCTGGTGTAAAACAAGGATATGTTATGTCCTTATCGCAGTGTAAACTGATCATGTTATGAATTAGGTTAACAGAATTATAGAAAGGAAGAAGGGGGTGATATTCGTTTTAATCTTACTTTCGCTAAAATTGCCATCACTCCGTCTTTAATACTGATTTGTAACAATAGATTAGCATTAGAATAAGATACTAATCACTAAGAAGTGCCACGGACAGGATGTAGAGCCATAGCACTGACTTTTTCTGCCACTGCACTATGTGGAATAAACCTCAACAGGACGAAATCTGGGCCAGGATAAGATGAAAGAACTATAGTAACGTTTCATGAGACAGCACGACCCAAGGAAGGCTGTCACGATTTTAGCTGTTGTAGTCGAGAGGCCTCTTTTCATGCAATAAAAGGCTATGTTGAGGAAAAAAGTTAAAACAAGAAAACAAATTAAGAAAAAGTCTGGGTAGGATATGGTGGCTGAGCAATGGACTGTTGTTGTTGCTGTGTCAACAGGCTCATTTGGAAGTGAACTTGGTGGACTGCAGGGGAATGTGGTCCTTCACTATCCTCCTTTCGAGGAAAAGGGAAGGAGCTGAGGGACGTTTGTATAACCGGGCAACGCTACAGTCTGGTTATATTGATGTCACCGCGTAAAGACGTCCCTATCCATCACCTGAGCAATGGACAATATATTATTCTATTCTGTATCCCGTAACATATTAAGTCGAACCTTTATCAAGTTATGTGCACAAATATTGCATCTCTCATCTTCAGCTTCCTCCCATATCTTTGCCATTACTATCTGTCAGCATATTTGTGGAGAAGAGCCTTAATCCCGAATGGGTTGTCCATATACAAAGCGCCCCCATGCCACTGTCCTTCCCCTTCAGGCTGCCCTGTTTTCAGCTCACACCTCCCTCACTCATAAACCTCTCCATTCTATTCTTCCATCCCATCCTGTTTGTTTACGTCTAATTAGAAGAACTGAAAAACATTATTTTCATATCATTGTAGAGCCTACAATTAGTCAATACTCACATTGCAAGTATCAATGACGCTGGTGTATTTTACCAGTGACGACTTAAATCAAGAGGCGTATGTACAGCACTGAATGCTTATTCTTTTGTTTTGGTAATGTCAATATATTTTAGGTGAAGATTTTACGAAAATCGGATTAAATATGATGCAGTTATCATTACGATAAGGTGTTTCTTCAATTATCAACCTCAAAATAGATGTTAATAATTACTGCACATCAGGCAGTGTGTTAATCATCCTCATGAAGTGAATTCGTCTTAATTTTTAATTCTTAAATATGTGATGTTCTTTATTGTACTGCCTGTGATCTTTTTTTTTTTCTCTCAGTACCCTCTCTGTTACTTAGAAACCAAGACTAAAAAAATATTACTCGACGATGTCGCTCCGAACGACGTGTCAGTCCAACACGCTATTTTAAGTGATGATAGCGAGGACTACGCGCACGTATTACCCTGACAGGAAACAGGTGTCCTGATATTAGAATTGGCACCTGGCAGTAGCACGTGGCGACATAAATATAATACATAAAGATTTATTACATAATGATAACCTCGTAGGAAGCTAGGCGGCAGCGTGCCCTCTTCACTGGCCACCCAACCTTCGTATCCACCAGTTCTACCCCTCATTGTGTGCTTCTGGCTTAATTCATTATTGGTTTAAGATCGTGACGTCCTGCTGCATAGAAGAAGCTTTTCGGCTCCTGAGAAAATGATAACGAAGCAGAGACTCTGCTTGGTTCTGGTGATGGTGATGCTGGTGTTGCTGGGTGAGTAGCAACATGACAGTTTTTATTCGTTCATGGAAACATTAAAATTTATTCCAAGTAAAAAAAACAAAACGTTAATGGAAACGTAACAGATGTCTTTGCCATACATAAATGCAAGATAGTTATAGTAATTTTAGATCCCGAAAAAATTACTACAAAGAAAATAAGGAAACATGAAAAGTGAAAGTGTCAAACACACACACACACACACACACACACACACACACACACACACACACACACCACAGGAGAGAAGGAAAAGAGGAGACATGATTATGCTATGTAAATGCATCTCAGGGGAAGAGAAAATAGACATGAATGAATATATAACCTATGGGGAAGCATCAACAAGAGGACATTGCAAAAAACTACATAAAAAGACATGCGATAAAGACGTAAGGAAATTCAGTTTCCCAAATAGGGCAACTGATCAGTGGAATGCACTACCGAATGAAGTACTGTGTGCCAAAACTATTCACAAATTTCAGGATATGTGTGATAAAAATGGATTAATATACGGGACAGTACGAGCTTGACTCATTCCTGTAAAGATACAATTAGGTACGAACAATTAGGTAAGAATATGAAACAAAACATAACACCAGCTCTCCCACCTCAAGTGTGGGTGTAATGTGTAAGATATGTGAAGAACTAAAGTACACCTGGCGCTTGGAAGGTCTTAATACTGAATAGAGGTCTGAGTAGTTAGGCTGCAAGAAGACTACATAAAGGTACATTAATGTCCATATTTGCGTAGGGAGGTGAGACTGCTGTGGCATTAAAAAAAAAAAAAGATGAGGGTAGCCGATAAGGAATGCAACATGGAGAAACTCATGCAGTAGCCTTTGATATTTCTAAGTCTTTCAACAGAGTATGGCATCGTTCCCTGTTGTCCAAACTCCCTTGCTATGGACTAAAGTCTTTTGCTTCTTTCATTTCCTCATATCTCAGTAACAGAAAAATAGAAGTAGATGATGTATTTTCCAATTTTCACTCAATTAACGCCGGCGTGCCGCAGGGATCAGTTCTGGCGCCAACCCTGTTCCTAGTTCACATTAATGATCTATCAGTCACCCACAATCCCATTCACTCATATGCAGATGACTCAACTCTTCATAGTTCATTCACACTCAGACACCAATTTATTAAGTCTGATATCTTTAACTCTCAACTCAGTACAGCCATCTCCATGAATCAAGACTTATCTTTGATCGGTGAATGGGGACAAAACAACCTTGTCTCATATAATGCTAGTAAAACTAAATATATACAATTTACTAATAGACAGGTATTGCCAGATTCGTATATTACCATCAGTGCTACCAATATTCCCATCTCCAAAAGTATTGAAATTCTCAGTGTCTCAATGAACACTGTCCTCAGCTTGACCTCTCATGTTAGATCACTTGCTAAAACCGCCTCAAAGAAACTTGGATTATTGTACAGAGTCCGTAACTTCTTCACTGACGAGCAGTTAGCCATAATTTATAAGAGTCATGTGCGCTCTCAGTTTGAATAGTCCTCACTCCTGTGGAATGGATGTGGAGAGGTTGCATTAAAACAACTAGACAAGATTCAGAACTAAGTTGTTAGAATTATTAATAACCCTGCTATTACTAATAGACTACCTCCCCTACAAGTAAGAAGGAATGTTGCCTCCCTTGCATTATTTTACACATATTTTTATAGCAAATGCTCAGACGAAGTTGCGTCCATTGTGCCACCTTTCCATGCCTTCCCTCGGGCATCTGGTAGCGCTCATGACTGGAATGTCACTCAGCCATATTGCAGAACTTCTGCCTATCAGAATTCTTTCATTCTCCGAACTGCATCTCTCTGGAACTCGCTTCCCCGGAGTTGCTTCCCTCCAAACTTCAACCTACAGCTGTTCAAGTCTAACTGTTACAGATATTTTATGAACGGAGGACACCAGTAATCTGGTGTATGGATTAGTTTTATAAATTTGTTTTTCCTTCCTCTGTTCCGTTATTAAAAAAAAAAAAAAGTGGAATTTTAAAGTTAGGTGGGATAAGAAATTTAGGGATTCATGAACAATACGAGGTAAGAAAGTCTACAAAGCAAAGGTTCCAAGAGAGTTTCCTAGGAATGGATATGAACAGAGTGGCAAAATTTATGCAGTGTGAAAAAGTTTCATAAGTGGTTTCAGTGTGGAAGGCCAAAAAGATGAATAGAGGTGGTAAGTTAAAGCGTGGATAACCAACTTACAGAAAGTGAGGAAGCGTTGATGAATGGTTGAGGTGGATGGATGACGTGTTGATGCAGGTACACACGACAGAGGCTGTACCCCATTTCTAACTCTGCGGGTGACGTAGTGGTCCCTTTCCCAGCGGCACTCTGAAGCACTTTGTTGTGTGTGGGTCGTTTAGTCTGTGAGGTGAGTACGTGCATTCTGAAGGCTTGTATTACGAATGACTGGATGTGTGGCCAGTTTCATCAATTTGTTTATAATTCTCTTATGTATGTGCTTTCCTCTGCCCCTCATTGTATTAGCTGGACACAGGATTAGGACAGCGATGATGATGATGATGATGACGATGATGATGATGATGACGGTGAGGATGATGATGATGACGATGATGATGATGATGACGATGAGGATGATGATGTCCTAAATCATTTTTGAACAATTCTTCTGAGGGTATTATTGTCCTGACAGAATGGTTTTGAAAGCTTTCACAACTATCTCTAAAATGATTTCAGTCGTTCGTTTGATGCTATTTTCTTTCCAGTTTCAGATGCTCTCTCTCTCTCTCTCTCTCTCTCTCTCTCTCTCTCCATTTGTTACTGTCTTCCTTCACAAAGATGCTATGTTTCTCCCACCTTCACCAATATTTAGTTCTCCGCGTCTGAGTGTTCTTATTTCTGTGTCGTAGATGACGTCAGCACAACGGTGGTGGAGAAGCAGTGCAAGAACAGAAACCAGACAGCCACCACGGAAGCTTATGTATCGGTAACGGCAGAGAACGTCACAGGTAACATGGAATATGATTTTTTTTTGTGTGTTTTTACAATTTCAGAAAGTAATGATAGAGAGAGAGAGAGAGAGAGAGAGAGAGAGAGAGAGAGAGAGACATTGCAGTCCCAATATGCACTCTAGTTATATTTCCCTCAAATGAGGTAAATATGGTAGTATGGTTAATAACATTTTCAGTACAAAAAGAAAAAAAAAAGAAGTAGACGCCGAACGCCTGTAAATAAAAAACAAATCTTTAAAGGGAAAGAATGAACAAAAGCCAGTATCATGATCGGTCTCTGTCTCTCTGTCTCTCTCTCTCTCTCTCTCTCTCTCTCTCTCTCCCCAGCTGTCACTGATAACTCTTATCTTTCCGTCCCTCCCACTCCTCACCACCCATATATCTCTCCCCCAGGCCACCCCCTTTCCTTTCGCCCCTCTAGTCCAGCGACATCTTTATTGGTTATTGCTGTCTCCTAATATTCTCTCTCTCTCTCTCTCTCTCTCTCTCTCTCTCTCTCTCTCTCTCTCTCTCTCTCTCTCATGAACTTATTACACTTGAGAGGTTAGACACAGCCTAGTTTAACTCATACACTGTAACATTTTCCCTCTAAGTCGAAGAAAACTGCTTAGAAGTAACAAAAATTTAAACAAGTACGGCGCAGGACTGAATGGGCTAACCCTCTCTGTTCTCCGTCCCCCCTGTGTTATCATCCATCATTTTATATTATTTTTTATGGCATCCCTTGTAAAATAACCTGTTGCTTTGTCTTAATATAATTTCGGGGACCTTTGAGAGCAAATTTATTGATCTGGAATAACAACAACACTGATATCCAACGCTGCAAAAACATATAAAGAATAATCTATGTAACTTGTAAGTAAGAATGTGGGAGTGAATAAGTGGGTGTTACAAACAGTGTGAGAGTGACTGTGAATGACTGAGACTGTGAAAGTGACTGAGAAAGCAAAACTGAGTGAATGCGAGAGACTGACATGGTGACAGAAACAGTGGGGTAAGGAGTGAGAGCCTGAGTGACTAATACACTGAGAGAAAGATGTGTGACTGAGTAAGGGCATGAGGGACTGATCTGAGCGTGAAGAGTGTGACTAAGTATGGCAGGAAGTGAAAGTGAAGGAGTTTGTGACTGAGTATAAGAGCGAGAGGATGTTATAATGTGAGGGTGAAGGAAAGTGGGTATGAAAGTCAGAGTGAGTGAAAGAAAGTGTGTGAAAGTGAGAGTGTTTGGATGTGCGAGAATGTGACGGAAAGGAGCTGGGTGAGTGAGAAGAGTTTAGAAACTTGAATAAGTGATTCTGCGCAAAAGTTGGGAGTGTAGAAGAATGTGAAAAAGCAATACAGTGAGAAAGCAAGAACAAACAGCATTAAGAGTGTGCATACCTCCGCCAACTCCTGTAACAGACAACTCAGATTACCACCAAATTTTAATCAACTATTCCTTGACCCATGACCCTAATGTCCACAAAATTTCATTCAAATCCAGCAACAACTTTTTGAGATACCTTGTGGACAAACAAACCAACAAATAGGGGCAAATACATAACCTCCTCCAACTCCACTGGCGAAGGTAATGAGAAGTGTACAGTAGTGTTTATAAAAGTTGGGATGATAATGAAAGGAGTGTGGAAATTAGCAAATGAGTGATTACGGTGGGCAAGGGCTAATGAATATCGGATCTAACTAAGAGCACGAGTTAAGGCAAGTGAGAACGTGAGAGTGAGGGAGAGTAGTAAGAAAGAGGAGTAATGGAAGTGATCGTGAAACAAGTTGCAGACGTCCACACTTGAAACTGTGGATTGTGTTCGAGCAAGCATGTTAGTATTGCTGATATTTTAGCTTTCCAACAGTGTGAGTATATCCGCTGCACGTAGCTTCACTATATTTCGAGACAACCAGGTATTCATGCTCTCTGGTTATTTTCAGCAATATGATGGAAAACTTTGATGTAAACATTTTGATCAAATCTTATACTTCTCCATAAGGTTTCAAACGATGTGCGGAGATCTGCTGTAGCTTTAATAACTTGAGAGAACTTTGTTTTAGTACTCAGTTTGACGCTTATGGGGCTTTTTTTTTTTTTTTTTTTTAAGCGTATAATGACATATTTTGAGAAAAGTCACCTATTACTTTTTCGTAAGTTTTCCACTGATGTGCGTAAGTCCGCAGTAACTTTAATAATTAAATAGTAATTTAATAATTTATTAGTTTTTTGTTTTTTTGTTTTTTTGTCTTTTAAACAATACGGTGATGAAATTTGAGAAAATCCACTTAAGTAGCACCTATTACATTTTCATTAGCTTGCCAATTATGTCCCAGAGCCGTTGTCGCTTTGATTGTTTCTGAAATATCACACTTTTTGTCCTCATTTTTTTAAAGGAATATGGCGGCCAACATAGAAGAATCACACACTCGTAAGTAACACATGTTAATTATCCATAGCTTCCTATCAGCCTAGATCTAATATACCTGCAATAATTTTCAAAATAGCACAGTATTAGTGTTCAAATGAGCTCTTCTTTGCGGATTTTGGTAAGTCACTTATTTGAAACACCTATTTCTTCTTCATGATTAGATTCCAACGATGTAGGATACGTAGACGTAACTTCCATATTGCCGGTATAACACAGATTTACTCCTTTTGCCACTCGATTACGTATTAAAAATATTCTTGCTGGCTTCGCACACTCGCACACTGAATGTTACTGTAAATGGGTGAGTGATGTAATGTAAATGACAAGGAGAGCGGGTGAGTGAGTTAGAAATGAGAGTGGGAGTGAGTGAGCATGTAGGAGTGTGTGCATGGGTGCGAGTATAAACAAACATGGAAGTGAGTGGTGTCAGCTTGTAACACAAGGACGGCTCATCCTAGGTGAGACTTTTCTGAAGCTGACTCTCGAGTGGGAAGGCTGCAGTTTCGCACAATACGTGGTTTATATTGTTATCAGTGCTGATTCTTAAGTCGTCCCAGCCTCACTCAGCTTCATTTGCCACGCATGCATTGCAAATCCTTTCCCAAAATATGAATCGAAAGCAACCTTAGTTGATCGCATCCGGCATAAAGTATCATCTATCATCAGGTTCAGTAAAGCCAGCTGCTAATTACAAACCTCAGTTGATTGCATCCAGCATAAAATATTATCTCTCATCAGTATTAATTAAATCAGCTGCTAATTACAAACTTTTTTTTTTACAAAAGCATAAATGTTTTTTTTTTTTTATTCACATGAAATTCTCGGGATCATATCGCGACCCACGTGTTGCCACCCACAATTTGAGAATCCGTGTTCTAGAACATGGCAGATTCCCATTCCAAACGTGAGTGCCATGGCTACTAAACAGTCCTTTCGTCGTGATACATGATTCTCTGGTGTATACTACAAGGCTACGAATGGATCCTCGTATCTTGCTTTATACAGAAACCAGTGGCAGATTTCATGTTGTCAAAGAAAACCATTTGGGTTCAGAGTCTGGACCTCCTGCAAACGAAATCAATACAATAAGTGTTCGCAGGAAACCCTCAGATTGTTACACGATTGGCCTTTCAGTCACTGGAGATTTGGCCAGTGCTTGCGATAGTTGGAATGTGATGCGATGAACAGGAAGCGGAAGCTAAAATGTTTTGGGGTACAGCTTAGGTCCGGTTAAGTTCAGGTTATAATTGATAGGACGAACTCTTGTTTATGTAAGTGGTCAATATTTTTATCTTTGTATATCTTTTGATCTTTCATATGGCTATTTTTGCGCTGCCTGGCCGAGTTCCGTTAGAGTTTTTAACTGCTCGGAATCGAGCTGTGGAAGCCTAGTTCAAAGTTGTGCAAATTAGCTGTTTGTAACAAACAGATGAGGTTCCAAAGGCTGTATTTCGTACTGCCTTAAGAACATATAATTTTCTGATGGCTATAGATACAAAATTTTGTACATGTGGGTTGAACATCGTGTGTGTCGAAGATAATGCCCATTAAGGTAAACGGAAGGACTTTTTTGGACTCTCTTCCGTTTGTTTTTACCGACACTCTTACAGAGAACGATAGAGGATAAAAACTGTAAGAAAGCAGACATAAGTGAATGACTTATTCTATACTCATAAATGCGAAGGAAAGTCAGGCTACGAACAGAATCATGGACAAGCTACTGTAATCCCTTCAATGACAATACGGTGGTAACTGTGAGGCGGCAGACAGTGTTACAGCAGGCAGTGGGGAACCATAGGAAAAAAGGTCCTTTAGCCCGTTAACTGCGCATGGCGGTTTTTTGGAGGTGTCCGTGGTGCGCAGACATAGGGGTAAAAATAAAATTTCCCGAAGGCCAAATTTTGTCTTAGGAATTGAGAGAACACATGCCAAAGTATATGGTAACGAAATATTAGCTCAATATTTACCTTGGTAGAGCCATGGATGAACATCGAAGTGTCTGATTCCCTATTGGAATGTATGGTTTTAGTTTTTTTTTTCGGTTTCGGTTTCGGTTTTGAAGGCTCAAACATGCTTGCATGGGTCGGCCTTGGTCACCATGGCACTATATTCGAAATTCACCTGCGCTGCCAGGGCTGTATTGAGCAGTCGCACTCGGAACAGCCCAGGCTGTATAGTAGGAAGTCCCAGTGTCAGCTAACTTGATAAGAAGAGACGCTTATTAGTTACTGTTCTTGCACTTAATACTTTCATTCAAACGACACCCATTATGTTTTATTCTTGCCACTACTAGAAAATTTTATTCAACTAGTTTGTATCTGTGGTGATCATTACGGCTACAGTGGCACCTTAAATTTGAAAACGATCGTCTCGAGTAGATAAAATTTGCTAAAAACAAACTAATAGCGCTAAAGGGTAAAGTACATTATGTTTTCTTTCCTTTACGCATCTCTTTTGTATTAAGGAGTTAGTATATAGGTGTTTTTTGCTTACTTTCCTTTAACGATGTCAGTGCCAGAGGGTTTTTCGGCAGGTTAAGTAAGTTGACTGGAGCCAGCAAAAGATCTGTGTCTGTTAGAGTAATGGGTTATTACTGTCATACTTCATGCGGTATAACTTTTGTATATATCCAGCTGTAACAGTATGAATGATGCGCTGTATTTCTCGCTCTTCCTTAAGTTTCCTTACTATTTCTAACCTTTATGCATATTACTGCGTTATCCTACAGCTAGCATTATAGTAGCATTATAGTACGTTTCACACATTTGCTTGGTACAATACTTGCAATTTCAAAGTGTCATAGACCTTCCGTAATGCCTCATGCTTTGAGTAGTTCGACTGTCACTCCGACATATCTGTACACAGTCCTCATTTCCCCCACATAAGTTGCGACCCACTCCTTCCAAATGATATCTGGGTATAATTTGTAAACAATGGTTTGGGGAAGAAAGTGGTTCAAAATAATTCCCTATTTTAAAATACGGGTTACCATACATCAGTATACATCATTTCCTTATATAAAAACTTGTGTGTTTCAAAAGTTGCCCTTCCGGCTCTCTTCTGGGTACCATACCTTTTACAGTTAGACACAGACAACAGCCCGAATGTGGAAGCACAGACCGTTGTCTTTCAAGATTCTGGTCCCTGCTTCCTTCCTACCGGCGCGACGTAAATCACAGAATATCCTAAAAACTGCACCACCTCCTGTGCAATTTATAAATACAGCAAATCTATCAGTAAGCTTATTTATTTTTAAGATTCTACGTTCTTCTTCCTCCCTCTTTCCCCTTCCCAGCAGCAACCCGCACCTTACACACAAGTGAACGCATTGTATCTGTAAGCGGGCGACTTGTGATTATGCAAATGTACAGAAGGCCAATAAGAATGGCCACCTAAATGATCTGCAATTCACTGGGTCCCCTCCCCCTCCCTTCCCACGCATCACAACTATTAGGCATTTGAGTACCTTTAGATCAGAAGTTTCCACACAGCCATTTACAACCCTTTCCCCCCACCCCAGCGAGAGAGAGAGAGAGAGAGAGAGAGAGAGAGAGAGAGAGAGAGTACTGTAGGACTACATAGGAAGTACAGCTAACAGAAGGGGGGTTGGCCCATGACGAGGCTGTCTGTTAAAAAAAAAAGGCCTAATTGTAAGTCCCAACCAACGTGTCATTACACCGCATCCGGTTTTCACTTGTATTGTTGTCACTTCAGTAACTCCTTAATTATTAGTACCTGACTAGAATAAAAAGTGATAAAACCTTCTAAGGAGAAGTTCTAGTCCTGCAAGAAGCCGTGTTACCCACCACCAATACTGACACCCATTCAGGAGGACTATCTTCCACTAGACCCACCTTCAGGACTTAAAACACCCCAGCTAGTGAACATTAGTTTCAAAGTGGTGATTTGAAAAGAATGTAACAAAAAAAACTGCTGGTTCCCAAGGAATGGGCTGTTTAGCCTATCGCCAAAGCAGGACCCATTTTTAAAAAATATGTCGGTGTGGCAGTTTCATCTCTAGTAACGTCGTGAGTTTTTTTTTTTTTTTTTTTTTTGGTGTGTGTGTGTGTGTGTGTGTGTGTGTGTGTGTGTGTGTGTGTGTGTGTGTGTGTGTGTGTTAAAAGAAGCGTATGAAGTAGAATTAGCATAATGAAATCTTTCTAGTACCTCTCCCTTGAGGATTTATTTTACTAATTACATTTTTACCTCTTGTACCTTACTGTGGTAAATTACGTCGATGTTCAGGTACCATAATTGAAAATATTAAATTAGGATATGCATAATAAATAAATCGATAAGAAAATGGTGCTACGAAGTCTCCTATGTTACCTTGAATACGATTCCCGGGTGTGCTATGCGGTATCGTGGCTGTAGGTTTAGTGATAGGATTATTTTTAGTAGACATTCTTTAGTAGACATTCTTTGGGGGGAAGCGGTGGTTCAATCGGTAGAGAAGTGGCCTGCAGTCCTACCGGACACAGGTTCAAATCCCCACTGGGGCAGGGAACGGTTTAAGGATTTGAATTTCTTGAAATCGGACTACTGATCTACCAGAAGACCCGCCGACATGTAAAAATACCCCCGCTAATACCAATACACTAGTCCTGTATGAGACAGCCCTAGCATGTATTCAATATAGACGGTGGGTGTTAGCGCCGAAGTGGTGACATGTAGAGGTGTATGGTATGTAGGAGGATTACTGGGCCTTGAGAGCAGGCTGTGAAGCCTATGCCCAGAGTCGGACACATTAAAAAAAAAGTAAAAAAAAAGTTACGATTTATTGCAGTCCCAAGAACTCTGCGGAACGAACTCGCTAAGGGTCAAGTAGGAATAAACTCAATATGGCCAGTAAACAGAAGTTGTCAAATACAGGACGAATTACCGGTTGTTGACACTGCAGAGCAAAGATAATAGGCAGCGTCACATTAGCGTGTTTATGTGAAAGAGCATAGGAAAGGAGGAAAGGCAATGATATTTCTAATAAACATCCATGGCTAAGAAAATTGAGAAATAGGGAGAGCATGTCCCCCAACTTATCATGAGGAATAATTACGTGCCATCATGAACTAGGGGGAAAAATAGGGGATGAAACTGATGGCGATAAGTGGACAATTGTTGACATGATGGGAGTGAGGGTGAGATGTAGGAGCGTTCGAAAGGTTGCTGGCTGTAACAAGGGTGGTGGATCTGGCAATTTAGTGTCAGAGTCTGCGATGTTTGGCAAATCCCGTGCGTGTGTGTAATAGAAGTCCTTAATTGAGGCTGAGGTAGGTGTGATTGTGGGAGTGAGAGCATTAATTTTGTAGAGGTGCCTGACATTTTTTCCTATATTTACTTCAGAAAGAATTAATGATGACAGTCATGAAAAACGGTTCAAAGTAGCTTGCTTTTAACTACTTTTGAGTTATTCAAGGCAGAGAGGCGATTGCCACTTTCTGCTCTCTATCCTTACATTACTTGATAAGGGGTGGGCGTAAAGTGAGATTTTTTTTTTTTTTTTCCGTGACAGCATAACCAGGTTACCTATTAAATGTTGAAAATAGTAAGCTTAGGAAAGCGCTTGGAGGTGGGTGGTCAGTGGTAACAGGACGCTATGTGGAATAAACACAGGGAATTTTCTTAGTGAGGTCTCGTGAGGGAACAGTCTTAATGTACCGTGGGAAACTGAGTTTATCCATTATGTTAAGACGTCTAGCCCAGTAATTGACTTGTTTTGTCGTAAGTGGCATCTCAGTTGAATTGTGACTGCACTGGCTGTGTCCGCAGACTGAGTTACCCTGGGGGAAATATGAAGTAGATATTTGTGTCAGAAGTCAAAGCCGAGTCCATATATCTCCTATGACTTCTTTCACAACGTATGAGTGCAGTGACTACATAACGCTGAGGTTATTTTTTATGCTCTTATACAAGTTTCATTCAGAACTGTAAAAAAAATATTAGTTACACATATGCAAGTTTTTGTTATTAACTAACTTTTCCTGACGTTGTGGACAGATGTGGATGTGTGCCAATCGGGGACTCACCCCTGCGCTGTCGACGCCGTCTGCAACACCACCAGGAGCGGTTACCAGTGTATCTGCAAGGAGGGTTTTGAGGGCGACGGCTACACCTGCACCAGTCAGTTACTTTACTTGCACACCACACTCACGCTCAGCCAACCTGCTTTCATGTACTTAGCCGTATTCTTGTTGATTTGGGGAATGTTTGGAGATTCTTTTGCATGTAATTATTTTTGCTAATGACACGATAACCATCCTCTTCTATTTTACTGATGGAAATTTGTCAGTCTTAAAAAATACATATATAACACACAAAAGAATACTCAAAATCATGCAAAATAAATAAGGAAGATGTGCTACAGAGTCTCTGATGCCAACTAGAATACGGAATGTTATAAGCATGTATTATTTGTTGGTAGGTAGAATAGCACGGAGGATGAGTGTCCTTGGTGCTCTGAAAGTTTTGATACGTGACAGAAGTTTGAGTGTGGTGGCAGCGATAGAGCAGCCAGAAGGAGTTTTAGTGTCCGCATTAACATATCGATGTGGGTGTGTGATCTCAGTACTTCATGAAAATAAAAAAAATCAAAAGTAGAGTAGTGGAAAGGGGACTACAAAGGAATATGTCTGGAGGGCGAAGAAGGAAGAGAATGAGGATATCTGAGGATGCTAGGGTTGAAGAGACTGTATTTAGATGGATTGGTCTTCTAGTGAGAGAGAGAGAGAGAGAGAGAGAGAGAGAGAGAGAGAGAGAGAGAGAGAGAGAGAGAGAGAAAAAAAAAAAAAATGAGCGTAAATAGGGTAATGAATGGGGTATACGAGTTTCTGAACCAGTTTGAAGGTGGAAGGAGGCGTGGTTGGCGCAGGAGGAGGTAAATATAATGGTAACTAACAGCATGAGAAAGTGAAGCTCGAAGGTTGATAAGGCTAGGGACCTGACTGTCGATCAAGCTGGTTTGAATAATTATGTACGGAGCGTATGGTGAGGGTTGGACACACCTGTTTTTACCCCGTGGCATGATATTCGTCAGACTGACTCAAACTTGCAGTATAAGTAATGTGAGATTGTAAGTAAGATTATATGACTGGAAAGCCACTCCTATGAGGGGGAGTCATGATTCCGGCGACTTGAATGGCAAATGAATGAGGGTTCATTTGGCCCATATTACTGGGCATACATTTGTTTAGTTCTCCTTACACCAGATTATTTCTTACTTTCTGGACCCAACCTCTCCCCATCCTTGGGTGGGAGAGCTACTTCTCCTGCTACTCTTTCTGTGAACTTTTAATACCAGTGTGGTGAATCTTCAGCAACCGACAGTAATGTCCATGATGTGTAGCCAAATATATTCATTAATGTGGCTTTTCGTTCACCACACTAATCTTCAACGTTTACGGAGAAAGCAGCAGGAGATGTGACAGGACTTTTGATGCATGGATTCTACTCAACATTTGCTCTTACGTCTGGCTTGAGAGAACTTGTACGTGTAGGAAAGGTTTCACAGCAAATGAATGCCTGTTATTCGTTGATAAGCTGTAGTTTAAACCTTCGCTAAATTGCAAGAGAAACAGTTGGCGAGGACACTTTTACTAATGAAATCTAGAAAAGATTTGAGTTGTCAACAATAGTCTTGGTTCGGAATAAAACTTTGGCTACGACATCTCTCCATCCAAGGGTACGGCTGGGGGTGGAAGTGGCAGAATCCATAGCTCACCACTGGGAGCGATTCGGTGGCCCAATTGGTCTAGTGCTGGCCGCACATTTGGAGGATGCCCTGAGTTCCGGGTTCGAGCACCACCTACTGCCACTGAGTCCGTGGGGGATGGACGTTCACAAGTTAACACATTCTCCACAAAAAAACAAAGCTTACACCATACAACCGTCTCATTTTACTGTCTTCTATTTCACCGTCTATGTTTTGTAACTCTCCTCTCCTCCTCATCCTCCTATGACTTTGCCCTTCACGTACTACTATACACTGACCATACCATTTTCTTCCTTCCTCCACCATTCCACAAACTCCCACTCCCTCCTGCTTTCTTTCTCTCTCCTTTCGTCCATCCTCCATTCCTCACTTTCTGCGGGAACCGGTGGTGCACGAGTTGTGCTCATTTAACCTCAGCTTGGGCCAGATTTTCGTCCTTCCTTCAGCTATCTGCATATAATTCAGCAGCAGAATAAGACAATACTGCTGCTCTACGTTCTCCCCAAAGCACTTCTTTGTGACTAGCATCATATTCTAATGCCAATTTATTGCTGAAACTCGTTATCCAGGATGGCGAGAGGTCAATTTTAGATCCAGTTAAAGTAACAGTTGTATAATATATTCACACACACAAGAAAAGCACGAGTTCGATTCTCAAGACATCACACTCTTGGATGCAGTTTGCTTCTTAATTGGCCGTGTTCACCCAGCAGTACGATTGAGGAACTGAATAATATTGATCGCAGTAGGTTGTGTTCAAGGGGAAGGTTGTGACAGCAAAAGTTTTCAGCGTAAATACACCTCGTGTAGTCGATAAGAATTAAGCTAAACCTACTTCTTCTCCTCCTCCTCTTCCCCCTTCTTCTTCTCTCTCACCATCCCCTTTAACAGCAAAATAAAGTTCCTTAACTCCCACTCTTTATCCAGTCACTCTGAGGACTTTTTTCTTTTTTTTCCTTGCCCACCACCAGATGTTATTATCTAGTTTCAGGGGACCTCTTGCTGAGAAGGATTATGTGAAGATTATATCTAACACCTCTAGCTCAGAATATTTCCCTTAACTGAATTAAAGCATCTGACTCTGGCAAAAAAAAAAAAAAGAAAAAAAAAGAAAGAAAAGGAAACAAAGGTTACTGAACAAACAAGCTTAAATTATGAGTAATATTAGGTGTTTTCCCTTGAAGCGTCGCATCACTTTTCTTCCCCATACATGACATTCTTTAACCCTTACATTCTGATGAGGCAATTAGTTGAATCCTTGTTACTTTCAGAAGAACTGAGGCTTGGGTACAGATATTGGTAACTCTTTCGGTCTAAGAGGTCCTTCCTTTCTTAAACATAATCATCCGATAGTGGTGACAATATAATGATAAGTGCATTCAGTATTGCCATGCAGTACAAAGTCCCCTACCGAATAATAATCATACATATGTAGTTTACCTTGGGAGTAGATGGCTGGTTGTTCCGTGTGACAGACCGTCATGGTATAGGAAATAATTGTGTGAAGCTTTATCAAAATCTGTCCATGAATGACGAAGTTACAGAGCGGACACGAATATAGGCATGGTTGTTAAGTATGACAGCATTTGACCTTGTTTGACCCCAAATTGGCCTTGACCTTAGGAGTAGATGGCTTGTTTTTGCGCGCAAAACACCCTCGTGGTATGGGAAACAAGCGTGTGAAGTTATATCAAACTCTGTCCATTCATATGGAAGTTACAGAGCGGAAACGAAATTGCAGACGGACTGACGTACTGACGGAACAGCACAAACCTATAGTCCCCCCGGTTTCATCGGTAAAGGACAATAATGTCATCTATTTCAAGGTGTTTACACACAGACCCAGCAGTCTGAGGCTACTGAGAACAAACCCTCCCTTGGACACTCATGATTTCCAGTAGTAGATGGCAGACTACCACCGACCTAGAAAGCATACTAACTGACATTGAAAAGGAGTTAATTTGTATATATATATATATATATATATATATATATATATATATATATATATATATATATATATATATATATATATATATATATATATGTCCAGCTCTGGGCATAGGCTCAACAGTCTGCTCTCAAGACCCAGTAGTCCTCCTACATACCATACACCTCTCTACATGTCACCACTTCGGCGCTAACACCCATCTTCCATACTGAATACATGCTAGGGCTGTCTCATACAGGACTGGTGTACTGGTATTAGCGGGGGTAATTTTACGACATGGCGGGTCTGCTGGTAGATCGGTAAAGTCTGATTTCATGACATTCAAATCCTTAAACTGTTCCCTGCCCCAGCGGGGATTTGAACCTGTGTCCGGTAGGACTGCAGGCCACTTCCTACCAACTGAGCCATCGCCTACCCCGTTTGGTAATTATACTGAAATATTTCACTCTAGGACGCCATCTCCCCAGGTGCAAGAAATCAAAATCACACACACACACACACACACACGCACGCACGCGCGGGCATTTTCTTCATGCATAATTCCTTACAATTTTGTTATCCTGATTCTGGTTTTATCTCGAGAATTGGGTAGAAATATAATGTAATGTTAAGTACGTTTTCGCATGTCGTGCTGAAAAGTTAAATATAATAGTCGCGCACTGAAAAGAATGTAGCGAAAAGGATCTCCTGGTTGCGGCAGAATAATGAGACAAATACAGAGAGCGAAGGCAGTGGGACCAAGTTATTGTAGAAATGCCTGTGGAGCGACTTAACCCTTATCCTAATAGAACGTCTTTTTGGTAGACACTTATAACCTCCAAAATGCTAGTAACGAAGGAGGTAATATAAGTTTACTCGCTCCGGTTCGAAAACGTCTTATTTGACATGAATAAAATCGTCCGAAGGTGACAAGAACATACTAAAAAAGAGGCAATGGAAGTAGATAATTAAAGGAATGGTTGGTTATGCAAGGCTGATGTGGTGAGGAATATTACAGTTCTTTTGAGGTCGTTCTGTCATGCAGAATTCTGAGAGTGATTTGGGTGGAAGAACTGGTACACCAAGAATGAGGCAGTGCATCAGGGAAGGCTCAGTCCTACAGCAGGAGCAGAAATGTCAGGTCTCCCGGTCACTGTTAGCCCTTACAGGATACAGAGTTATGAAATAGATAAACATTATTTACATGCCCTTTCTAATTAATTTAAAAATCAAATGTGGGGTATGTTATGCAAGAGACGCCTTTCTTCTTACTAATTAACAATCCGTCATTTACAGAGATCTGCACTGGTAGGAGTTTTGGTGTGGGGTCACAGTGCTTCATCCTAAGCACAGGCTACGACCGAAAGGACTTTCTTGATGCTGTGGATGCATGTAGGGACCTTGGTGGTGTTCTGGCAGAGCCCAAACAAATGGGCAAGCTTATCGTCAAAATCAGAGAAATGAGTAAGTGTTCTACAGAAAATCCCCTCTCAACTTATGTTTATATCCCAATCGACAAACAAAGGATAATACTTATAAATACCACGTTTCGAGAACAATGGTTTGCCATGTTAACGTGTCACTTTTGTCTTGCTAGCACCTGAGAAGGTGATGCTGGGTTGGACCGACAGGCAGACAGAGGGAGAATGGGTGGGAATGACCGGCCAACCCTTCAGGCACTCTGACTACTGGATTGAAGGAGAACCCAACAGCTGGCAAGGCAGAGAAGAGGACTGCATGGAGATAAAGTTTGATGGCTTAAATGATTCTGAATGTCATGAACAAGTCAATTATTTATGCGAGATATGAAAGCAGACACTTTCCTCAGGGTTCCTTTCACGGTGTGATAAAACAAAGGATATTAGCTAACAAGAAGCTGGTCTGCATGACTAAAAAAAAAAAAAAAAAAAAAAAAAGTAAATTTGATCATTTTGATGTGATAGTGGTTTTGTTATGATTTGTCTGCAACCTTGATCAATATGATGGAGTTATAATGGGTTTAATAACGTTTCTTAGTACCATAATGACAAATGTAGTTAATGACACATTACGAACATCAATATAATTGAGTCCATTTGCCCTTTCCTGGGTTTTACCAGTGAGCTATGGTATCCTGGTGTTATTAGTCTTTAGTCCAGACACCCACTTATATCCCGGTGGCCTTTGTGAACTTCTGGTTGGGTCAAAGATGCAGGACCAGTTGGAATCATCCTAAGCCTGTTTTGCCAGCATATGATATACTACTTAGCTTATATTTAAACTTCCCAGAAGTAGATATTGTTAGCTTATCCACTTCCATGTTGAGGAACTGGATTTCTCTGATTGTTACCGTGAACCTGTGAAGTCCCCTGTCTTTCGGTGTGACCTTGACTTTACTTGAACTGATGTTTGGTAATGGTAACTGCTTACCATACTACTGCCAGTTAAACTAGGCGTCAAGTAGGCCGACTTTGTCTTTTACTTGGGTTGGTCTTTACATGCATTAGTCTTTGCTTATGACAGTTGCTTATCGTAATGTACCGTACATTATTGTTTCCAAGATACTTTGCCATCTTGGCCAACAATATATAACTATAATTGAACATGATGCTTGCTTTCCAAGTATATGTGTATTACAGAGGAAATGTTCAACATAACAAATGTACTAAATATAAACATATAAACATGGTGAAACTTTCAAAATAGCGAACAAAGAATGAACCATTAACTATTCTGATAGACTCTTGTAAGTCGTAACCTGAAGAGACTGAGAAATATTGTCTGCATTAAATATTTACCAGTCTTGTACTATATATATTTTAGCACTAAATTATGTTTTTTTTTTTTTAATCTAAATATCTTAAGTTCTTTTATTGTGCAAATCATCGCTTTGAAGGTAAAGACTGACCATTTTCTAATAATAAGATGCTGCAGAATACTCGAATGTCTGTGTCCTAGAAAATGTCAGAAATAGAAAAGACGAAGGAAGAAGACAAAAACAACAAAAAGCTGAGCGTGATCTGTAACAACTGCTCCTGCCTCTTCATTTCGTTAGTATTACTATTTTTCTAAGCATATTATTGCTTTCTCTATACGATTTATTCATATAAACGGAGTCCCTCACTAGAAATGGAGATGCTGAAAAATATAACACCACCTGTTGGAAACGTCTCCCCAAATTTGAATAAAATTACCTGGAAATAGCAAGACTGGAATAATAAATGTGCAATGTGAATCAAGAGGTATGCTTCAGGTTTCAATTTTTGTTCAAGTAGCAGTTCAGTTTCAGGTTCAGGTTCTAGTTCCAGTGTAAGTTCCAGCTGCAGCTCAGGTTCCAGTTCCAGTTCAAGTTCAGGCACCAGTTCCACTCCCATTTACAGGTCCAATTTCAGTTCAAGTTGAGGTCCCAGTTCCTGTTCAAGTTCAAGTTCCAGTTTCAGTTCCAGTTCAAGTTCCAGTTCCGTGGACTGTTTACCGTCAACGCCAGTCTTGAAAATGACTGAAAAAGGAAGTTCACATTCTCCACAATGTTTGAAATAATAATGACCATGGAAATAATTTTATCAGCTTTGATATTCCACAGATATCTAGCTCAAACGTTAAGAATGTAGAGGGACACATTAAAAACAATCATGCGACTTCACATCATCGTCATCATCATCATCGGTTCCAGGTCCTCTTGATATACACGAATAAATTGGTACAGTATGTTGTTTGTGAATATTATCAGTATAAAGAACTGAATAAGTCTTCCTCCATCAGCCCCCATACAACATTGTCTATGCTGAAAATAATAACCTTTTGTGGTTTCGAAAACTCTAGTAGCCCATTCCGGCCGATTTTCCTCAGATGAGAGAGAGAGAGAGAGAGAGAGAGAGACTCATATCTTTTCCTATCAATCTTTCATTCACCTCAAATCTTATTTCAGAGGACATACGAAACTTATAGCATCTCTTCCGTGGCAGGTATTATCTCCTTCCATAAAATGCATTTTTTTTATCGTCTTTATTTGCATCAGAATTTCACAGAAAGATATTGGGGTGGCAGTTTTTAATCTGGAGGTGATTATCCCCAGGTAATTTTGTCTTTTCCGGCGGGCAATATCGGCGAACTTTCCTAAATGATTTATCTTTCCTCTTTTTTTTTTTTTCCCCCTTAGATAATGATAAATATACGTAATTCCGCCTAGGGTGATAAGCGCATCAGAAACCATCACAAACACAGCATCCCGTTACGTGCTGCCATCTATTGAGCGCCAGGGCAACTAACCTATTAAGCTTAGTGATACAGCAACTTGTTTGTTTTTTAGGTAGTTGTTTTCCGGGGAGGGGCACTAACCCTCCGCCAACTCTTTTAGTCGCCTTTTACGACAAGCAGGCATACCGGGGGAGTATTCTTGAAAAAAAACCCTACCCCCAGGGGGTTGCTGGTTCTTTGAAAACAGTGATAAGAAACATGGAAGTGAGCATGGATGTGAAAAAGTTACTACATGACAGTATTGTGATACCAACTCTAACGTATGGAAGTGAAGCTTGGACGTTGTTGGAAGGACACAAGTCAAGAGTGAGAGCAGTGGAAATGAGTTATTTAAGAGGAGCCTATGGAGTCACATGGAGAGACAGGCTGACAAATGAGGATATAAAAGAGCGTTGTGGTGTGGTTGTGGATGTGATAGGAAGTGTTATGAGGAACACACTGAGGTGGTTTGGCCATGTGGAGAGGATGGAGGGTGAGAGACTGACGAAGAGAGTGTATGTGAGTGAGGTGGAGGGGGGAAGAGGGAGGGGGAGACCGAGGATGAGATGGAGGGATGGGGTGGAGAGGTATATGAGAGAGGGGTGTGTGAGTTGGGAGCAGGGCAGTGTAATGGTGGGGGACAGGACGACGTGGAGGCGATTTGTTTGTGGCCACCTCAAACGGGATTGAGGCGTCTGGCAATAGATAGATAGATAGATACAGCAACCACTATGGGATGCTGGGAGGAAAACAGTTGCCCATTTGTCGTGATTTTATTTTCATACTTGTCTTAGTTCTTGTGTTCTTACATGATAAAAGTATCATCAGTACGTAGCATCAATGTTATTAGACAAAAGAATAAAATGCTGCCGAAATATAAGCTCACTGGCATTGTACGAGTGTATCTTACCGCTGTACCCCAAGGGTGTTGTGATAAACACCAAGGTAAAGAGGATATGAGGTAGGTTCACACTGGGGGGCGGGGAGCAAAAACGCGTCTCGGTCTGCACATGACGGCACAGATAATCCAGACTTACGATCTCAGCCTGGTAGTCAGGCCAGTCACTCACCTACCTGCCCTGTGATATGAGCTCCCCGGCCTCCGTTTTCTATAGCAGGACCCATATACATATAGTACTGCCGGGCGTGTTCGGTGACGATTGCAAATGGGTATGTTCGGTGAACATGCCGACAGTTTGTATTGTCCAAATATTGACAGAGATCACTGGTTGAGAGCATAGCAACACCAAACATGTACCAAATTATCCGGAAATCGACAGTTTACATTGGTATATCATTACATTCTCTCTCTCTCTCTCTCTCTCTCTCTCTCTCTCTCTCTCTCTATATATATATATATATATATATATATATATATATATATATATATCTTACACTCTCTTTCTCTCTCTCTCTCTCTCTCTATCTCTTACTCTCTCTTTCTCTCTCTCTCTCTTATTATCCTTGACGTCACAGCCTCTGCGTGAGCCGGGGGCGGTGGACCTACCTCTCATATTCTTCCTACCTTGATACATACGGGATCATTTTATACATAGGGTGTCCCGGAAGGAAAGGGCATAACTTCAAAGAATGATAGATGAAGGAATTGTAAGCAATAAATGTTAATTGAACATTCGTCCAAAGCTCAACCGTAACGGGGCCACAATTACTGATGACCTTATGGATGAAAATGGTCTCATAATTTGCCCATAAGGTCATCAGTAACTGTAGTTCCGTAACGGCTGAGGTTTGGACACATGCTTAAATAACATTTTTTGCTTAGAATTCCCCCATCTGTCAATTCCCGAAAGAATACCATTTCCTTCCGGAACACGTTATATACATATAAACATGTGCATTATATATATATATATATATATATATATATATATATATATATATATATATATATATATATATATATATATACATATATATATATATATATATATATATATATTCTTGTGTGTGTGTGTGTGTGTGTGTGTGTGTGTGTGTATTGTAGTTGCGGTATATTCTATGCATTTGTGCATTTGTAAATGTGTGCAGTGGGAAGGTGAAGCCCTGGAAAGAGGAAATTATTGAGGCATAAAGCTTTTGGACCAGATAATGAAGGTAATGGTTAGAGTTCTAGAAGGTATGATTAGAGAAAAAGTGAGTATTAATGAGATGCAGTTTGGGTTTATGCCAGGCAAAGGGATCACGCCATATGCATTGTTCGACAGCTTCATGAAAAATATAAAGGAAAAGAAAAAGGATCTGTACTTTGTTTTTCTTGATTTGGAGAAGGCCTTGACAGAGTTCTTAGAGAGATGGCGAAGTGGGCAACCAGAAAACTTTGGATCGAGGAATGGCTGGTTCGGTGTTATTGGTATGTGTACGTGGGTCCTCGCACCCAGATAAGGGTGAATGGAGATTTGAGTGATGAGTTTTCCGTGAATGTTGGTGTGCATCAGGGGTCAGTCTTAAGCTCCTTACTGTTTATCGTGGTACCTGAAGCCCTCTCACGTGGCTTTAGAAACGGACTCCAGTGGGAGACATTGTGCTGATTTGGTGTTGATTGCAGAGAATGAAGGGGAGTCAGAGGAAAGACTTATTAAGTGGTGAGATGGTATGGGGCACCAGGGCTTAAGAGAAAATGCAGATAACACAAAAACGATGGTATCTAGGGCTGGTGGTGGTACCCTCAAAGAAGAGGGAGAGTGGCCATGTGCGATCTGCCACAAGAGTCATGTGCTGTGTTTGTGATAAGTGAGTGCATTAGAGATTTAGTGGTGTTAGAAGTAGACTGCGAGATAATGCTGATTTCATGTGTGTGGTGCACTGGGGAGAGCCTGTGGAGATTGTCAGTCATGAAAGGATTGATCTTGCTGGTAAGTCTCTTGAATGTGTGGAAGAGTTTTGTTATTTGGGGGACAAGTTATGTGCTGGAGGTGGGGCTGGAGCTAGCTCTGTGGCTAGTGTGAGGAGTGGCTAGAAGTTAGGGAGCTGTTGCCTCTCCTGACATTGATAGGGCTCTCCCTCTGTGCTTTGGGATCCTTGTATGCGTCATGTGTTAGGAATGTAATGCTGCATGGTAGTGAGACCTGGGCAGTAAAGGAAGAGGATAGTCGCAGGCGCAAACGTACAAAAATGACAATGATTAGGTGGATGTGCAGAGCATCCCTGCATGCGAGGCATCGGAGGGTTAGGTTTATAATGGAGGAGTTGAGAGGTAGGATGGGACCGGAGTGTATTGGTGTTGTGATGAGGAGAGGTAGATTGAGATAGTTTGGGCAGGTGGAGAGGATGAGGGATGATAACTGGGTGCAGAAAGTGAGAAGTGTTAACGTTAAGGGTAGGGTTGCGAGAGGTAGACCGAAAAAGACCTGGGATGAAGTCACTGAACGTTACATCAGGGATAAGAGACTGAATAGGAAAGCTGCCAGAGATCGAACAGCATGGAGAGCCGCCATTTGGTAACCAAGGCCGACGCATGCAAGCATTAAAAACGAAACGAAACTATGCTATCCTCGGATTTTCTACGTCTCTCATTTTCACATACCAACAAATGTCTATTTATCTATCTATTGCCAGACGCCTCAATCCCGTACGGGATGGCCACAAACAAATCGCCTCCACGTCGCCCTGTCCCCCGCCATTTCAGTGCCCTGCTCCCAACTCACACCTCCCTCTCTCATATACCTCTCCACCCCATCCCTCCATCTCATCCTCGGCCTCCCCCTCCCTCTACCCCCCTCCACCTCACTCACATACACTCTCCTTGTCAGTCTCTCACCCTCCATCCTCTCCACATGGCCAAATCACCTCAGTGTGTTCCTCATAACGCTTCCTATCACATCCACATCCACACCACAACGCTCCTTTATATCCTCATTTGTCAGCCTGTCTCTCCATGTGACTCCACAGGCTCCTCTTAAATAACTCATTTCCACTGCTCTCACTCTTGACTTGTATCCCTCCAACAACGTCCAAGCTTCACTTCCATACGTTAGAGTTGGTATCACAATACTGTCATGTAATAACTTTTTCACTTCCATGAGTTTCTTATCACTGCTTTCAACGAACCAGCAACCTTTCTTCCTTGTTGTACCCTTTCAAACACTTCACCCTCCTAACTTCCATCCTTACTCATCACACTACCCAAGTACTTAAACGTACTCACATTTTCCAATTCCTCACCATCCAACCTCGCTGTACATTCACTGACTTCACCTCTCTCAAAGACCGTCACTTTACTCTTTCCTACATTCACCTTTAGATTCCGTTTCTTACACACTCTCCCAAACTCATCCACCAAGCCTTGCAGCTCCCCTTCGTCTTCACTTAACAACACAGTATCATCTGCAAACAACAGTACAGGGAGTTTCCAAACACTACCCTCTCTCACCAGGGCCACTCCAGCATCCACTGCCCTACCTTGTACCTCTTTTATTACCCCATCCATGTACAGATTGAACAATCATGGAGACATGACACATCCCTATTTCAAACCAACCTTCAAAGAGAAAAATTCACTCAGTTCACCATCCACACGCACTGCAGCCTTAGCACCATCATACATACTCTTCACAGCATTCAACAAGTTCCCATCTACTCCATATATTCTTAATACTTTCCACAATCCTTGTCTATCCACCTTGTCATATGCTTTCTCCAAATCCATGAAAGCCGCATACAACTTCTTTCCCTTCTCTAGAAATTTTTCCAGTAATGATCTAAGAATGATTATCTGATCTACACAACCTCTTCCCTTCCTAAAGCCTCCCTGTTCTTCTCCAACTAATTCCTCTGTTCTTTCCCTAACACTGTCAATAAGTATCCTACCATACACTTTTCCTATTACACTAAGAAGACAAATGCCCCTATGAATTCCACACACTTCTTTTTCCCCTTTTCCTTTGTACAGAATAATTAAAACTGACTTTCAATCCTCCGGGACTCTACCTTCCTCCCAGGCCAATCTGCACATCTTCCACATCCATTCTACCACTATCTCTCCCCCATACTTCAGCATTTCACCATACACTCCATCAATTCCTGGGGCTTTCCCCAGTTTGACTTTCTTCATTGCTTCCACAACTTCTATCCTACTGATTTCTTCCTGTCTTCTCACCTCCCTCCTTCTCCCAGCCATTCCCCAGCCACTTATACTTGCATTACTTCCATCTTTTATGTTCAATTCCTTAAAGTGTTCTCTCCATCTGCTCACTTTTTCTCCTTTCTCCACTTGTAATCTACCATTTTTATCGTTCACTCCCCTGCCAACTTCACTGCCACCCTGTCTTACTCTCTTCACCTCTTTCCAGAACATTTTATATGGTGTGCTTTTGAATTTTAGCAGGATGGTTGAGGTGTAAGCTGCTGACCCATTTTTCTACAATTTTCAGCCTATTATGGTGAGTTTCTCAAAATGCAAATATATACGATTTCTTTGGTGAGTCTTTTTTATGTGATGCAAACTGTATTGATTATGTAGGCTACTGTTAATGGCAATAAACATTACTTACTGTTTATTGAAAGTGAACTCTCTTTTGAACAGCGTGAGTGTGTGTGTGTGTGTGTGTGTGTGTGTGTGTGTGTGTGTGTGTGTGTGTGTGTGTGTGTGTGTGTGTGTGTGTGTGTGTGTGTGTGTGTGTGTGCTTCAAGGACATGTAAACGTGTTTTTTTTTTCTTCAGGAAACATAATCGTTCTGGTGTATTGAAAGCCCTTTATTGTTATTACAGCTTTCTTTCAGGAACAAATCGTTCCTTGAGTTAAAACATGCTGACAAACTCCAGTTCCCAAATAACGATTTGCACAGGATCAGTGCTTAAAATTTTTTGATAAATTATTTGAATACATAATAATTATTTTTAATAAGGTCAGCCTGTTTGTCTGCTATAGAAGTTAAGAAGGAACGATGTAAAGGGCTTCTAAGCGGTCTAATGAGAAAGTTAATGTTGTGATTTAAGTAGCTGAAGTGGCTCCCCTGATGGCCAAAAGCTGAACTAACCTTAACATGGTGGAGCCTGGTAGTCAACTAGTTATTACCACCGATTTTTCAACTTCCTTCAAAAACAGTAACATCTCTCAACTTAAAAATCACTGTATGAAGTCAACATAGTAATGCTTGATGGTCAGGTGGATAGGATGGTAGGCAAATGGGTTGAGTGGGTGGGCAAGGCTGGGTGGGTGTGGCGGGGCATCATGTGTGGGTGAGAGGGTGGACAGGATGAATGGGTGTTAGTGGGCAGCGTAGGGTGGGTTGGTGGGCAAAATTGGGCAGAATGTACCTTTATGTACGCCTCATATGTGATCAAAACTAATGACATTAATTAATATTACTGGTGAATATAATTCCAATAAAATGCAAGTTTCAAATACAACACAGTTACTTTTCCTCATATGCAACATATATGCAATCTTGTGGTCGCTACTCTCCTCTGTTGCATCACCCTGTGAGAAGGAAACTGGCGAATCCATCTGAGTTTATAATTCGCACAAATATCTGATTTCTTCATCACAGTTGAAATCGTTAACTATCCTCCGTTTGATTTCCATGCAGTGTTCAATGCCACCGTAATTATTGGGCTCGTTCCAGTCCCACACGGTGTTATGCTGGAACTGAACACCGAGCGCACCAACCCACTCGCTTTCATTCTTCCTGTCGTTCCAGCCCAGCAACACTCTTTCATGAGCTAGAAAGAGAGAAAACATTAGTAGTGATAATATTTATTTTTTCAGTTGTAGTAATTCTTTTTCACTATCGTCTTTCCTATCTTGACTTCCTCTGTAGTGCATGGGGTTGGCAGGATGCAGTCCTAAACTGGAAATAGGCAAGGTACAAAAATTTATTTAGAGTATGGCGATAGAAAAGGGTCTCAGAATAATTTACCTCCCGGTCAGGCGTTGGGAGTTCTCTGAAGCTTCGTATACGCAAAGCAATTCTTAGTAATCTCTGCACAAACACACACTCATATCGTACCACCTACATTGCCACCTTCATAATCACTTTTATAAACACCTTACACTAATCTAAACCTGGCCAGTATTTCCACGCGTCCATAACATCTAGGCACACTGTCCTCCATCCTCTAGATCTCGTGGTCCATACCAGTCAAGTACATACGTTTTCCCGTTCTTCATATCTCAGATACCTGTTGTATATGCAGATGTAATAATATATATTAACCAGAATGATAAATTTCTATTGGCAACACTCTTGGCCGACGTATTCCTGAGAGGTGGAGGGTCAACGAAGACAAGGAATGGGCCAGTTACTGCAAAATAGCACATTGCGACTAACAGAAGAGGTACATATCAGTTCATGGAAAGAAGCCAATATCGACCTAATTCCGAAGAAAGGAAGTTCCTCTGATCCCTCTGATTACAGACCAATAGCTGTCACATCTTCTCTTGGTAAGGTATTTGAAACTTTAATAAGCACATTGTTAAACATCTTGAATCCACCAATTAGTGATAGACAATATGGTTTTCGCCACGAAAGATCCACCATTGACATACTCAATCTCCTAACTCATACCATCCATCAATCAATTGACCTACATGAAGAAACTCATGCAGTAGCTGTGGATATTTATAAAGCTTTCGACAGAGTATGGCACCGTTCCTTGCTGTCCAAACTCCCTTGCTTTGGACTAACGTCTTTTGTTCCTTTGATTTCCCCATATCTCAGTGACAGGATAATTGGAGTAAAAGTGGATGATGTATATTCCAATTTCCACTCGGTTAACGCCGGCGTGCCGCAGGGATCAGTTCTGGCTCCAACCCTGTTCCTGGTTCATATTAATGATCTCTTATCTGTTACCCACAATCCAATCCACTCATATGCAGATGACTCAACACTACATAGTTCATTCACACTCAGACACCAATTTACAAAGTCTAATATCTCTACCTCTCAACTCAGTACAGCCATCTCCAAAAATTGAAACCTATCTACGATCATTGAATGGGGACAAAACAACCTTGTCTCATTTAATGCTAGTAAAACTAAATATATACAATTTACTAATAGACAGATATAGCCAGATTCGTATTTTACCTTCAGTGCTACTAATATTCCCATCTCCAAAAGTATTGAAATTCTCGGCACCTCACTTAACAATGCCCTCAGTTTGACCTCTCATGTTAGATCACTTGCTACAACCGCCTCAAAGAAACTCGGATTATTGTACAGAGTCCGTAACTTCGTCACTGACGGGCAGTTATCTATACTTTATAAGAGTCATGTGTGCTCTCAGCTTGAATATTGCTCACCCTTGTGGAATGGATGTGGAGAGGTTGCATCAAAACAACTAGACGAAATTCAGAACAAAGCTGTTATAAACCTGCCATTACAAATAAACTACCTCCTCTACAAGTAAGAAGGAATGTTGCCTCCCTTGCAATATTTTACAGATATTTTTATGGCAAATGCTCAGACGAAGTTGCGTCCTTGGAGCCACCTCTCCATGCCTTTCCTCGTGCTACACGGGCATCTGGTAGCGCTCATGACTGGAATATCACTCAGCCATATTGCAGAACTTCTGCCTATCAGCATTCTTTCATTCCCCGAAGTGCACATCCCTGGAACTCGCTTCCCTAGAGTTGTTTCCCTCCACACATCAACCCACAGCTGTTCAAGTCTAATTATTACAGATATTTTATGAAGAGAGGACACCAGTAATCTGGTGTATGGATTATTTTTTTTTTATTCATTTGTTTTTTCTTCCTCTGTTCTGTTATGAAAAAAAAATTATAAGCCATTATAAATTTTCAGATAATTAACGAAAATATACTTCTGAGGAACAGTGTTACAAACTATGTATTATTTATTCAATTAGTAACTGTAAAACCCTTGCAAGCCACGCTGCACAATATCTACTACTTTATTTTAACACATTCCAAACACCTCTCTATTGATAAATTACTTAATAAACTCACCATCGTCATCATCATAATCATTATCATCATATTTGCAATAATTTATTTTCAACTAATGCATGAGCGAAGGGGAGATCTAGGAATGGAATAGGAAGGTATAAAGGTAGGAGAACTGTCACCAAAGTACCAAGTACATTCATTTGTCCATAACAAAAGTACCAAGTACATTCATTTGTTCATCATTTAAGAGCCTGATATTCTTGACTTCATCTTAAACGTTGACTAATCAATAAATTTTTTATAATTTAGGTCGCCCACACTTGTGAGACTCAGTCCTTCTGCCATCTGCCAAGTTAAGAAAGGGTGGAATCATACCCTGTGCATCAGTATTCATATCTGACGCACGCATCCCTATCATTTTTTTTTCTTTTTCTTCTTTTTTCTTCCTAAGCTTTCGTACTTAGTTTTCTCCCAAGTTAATTGTCTTCTTGGCTTCTCACGCCTACTCCTACCTTAAGAGCTCCCTTTCATATAACCCTTTTCACCAGTATACCTACATCCAGACTGTTTGTGGTCATACCACAGAAGTGGCCGAATTGGTAGAGATGTGGTCTGCTGTCCTAATAGACGCGAAATCGATTCCCGGTTTAGGCAGGGAACAGTTTCAGAATTTGAATTTCGTTAAAAGGGACCTTACTGATCTACCGTACGACCCACCGATATGTTATAACAACATCCCAGCCAATACCAACACACCAGTCCTGTATGAGAGTCCATGTTTATAATGACGGTGATTGTTAACGCAGAAGTGGTGGCATGTGGAGATGTGTGGTATGTACGATGACTACAGGGCCTTTGGGAAGTGGCTGGTAAGCCAATGCCCAGAGTCGGAAGCATATGAATAAATAAATAAATAAACGGAATTAAGCACACACTATTCGCCTTCTCTCCGGAGACTTCTTTACTTTGCATATTACATAAGATATACATTTTATGTCGTAGCCAGCACAGACAACTTGCACACATTACGGTTGTCAAGGGTGTCACTCTTTTCCCAGCTCATGCAATATCAGTCCAACACCCATATATTATCGTTTTACAGTCTAGTGCCAGGAACCTTTGACACACACACACACACACACACACACACACACACACACACACTAAATATATATATATATATATATATATATATATATATATATATATATATATATATATATATATATATATATATATAAAATGTGTGTTTGTGTGTGTGTGTGTGTGTGTGTGTGTAAAATAAAGGAAAAAATGTAACCATGCTTCAGAGCAAATGATGTGATATTAAGTTAAAACTCTGTGGTAATGGACATAAACACTACTACACCACATGGCTGTGAACACCTCCACGTGATAAGGAATGTCAGTGAATGTCCATATATTATATTCCACAGTCATAAACTTTATTCATAAACGTCACATACGCCTTCAGTATCCTGTTTCTTGTGTTTTCTCTAATCTTTTCTCTTTACTACCTGCAAATCCCCCACCACCACTATCCCTCCTCTCCTTCAATAACAGAACAATGTTACCATGTGCTGATGACTTAGAAAGAGCTTCATAATACTCCAAAACCCAACAAGCAGGACTGACTATAGCACCGATTTAGTCAAAACAGAAACAAACCCACTATCATACTCGTCATTCCTGACAGACATTTTTTTTTTTTATGCGAGGAAGAAGGAACCAAAGGCCATGAGCTCGCAATAACAGTTCCCTCCAAGAGAAAAACAAAATACAATAGAGAGCCAAATTCAAGATCCGATCATTTTGAGATGCCTGGACACACTGCGTTTGAAAGACTGGAGATCATAGCCAGCAGGAAACACAGACAGAGGGAGACAGTTCCAGAGTTGACCTGTTGCATAAATGAAAGACTAGAAGTAAGGGTTAACTCTTGCATTAGAGAGTTGGACAGAAAAGGGATGAGAGTTTGCTGCCAGACGGGTGCTACGCGCCCGTCGTAGAGGTGGAGGAATGCAAGCAGACAGTTCAGAGGAGCAGTGACCATTAAAGTAGCGATAGAAAAGAGATAAAGATGCAACAGTGCGGCGAAGACACAGAGGTTGAAGGGAGTCAGTAAGAGGAGGAGAGTTAATGAGACGAAAAGCCTTTGACTCCACCCTATTGAGAAGAGCTGTAAGTGGGGAGCCTCCCCACACATGAGGGTTGTACTCCACACAGGGGCGGATAAAACCCCTGTATAGAGTCAACAATTGTGCAGGGGTAAAGAAAGAGCGGAGTCGGCTTAGCACACCCAATCTCTTGGAAGCAGATTATAAAAGAGATGTAATATGATCTTTCCAAGATAAGTCCCGAGTAAATGAAACCCCAAGCATGTTCAAGGATGATGCAGGATTAAGCTGAATATTATTAAACATTAATGGGTATACCTGTGGAAGGTTTTGTCGGGTTGATAGGTGTAAGAACTGAGTCTAAGATGCATTAAAAACAACCATATTATTTTTACCCCAGTCAGAGATACGAGCCAAGTCAGACATTAGGTGTGCCATAACCTCATCCCTTGTTTGTTGAAGTAACTGTTGAGATGGGCGTTGCGGGAACCGAATGGAAAGGTGAAGGGTGGAACCATCAGCGTATGAGTGGATACGATTAGATGTGCAGCTTAGAAGGTCATTGATGAATAAAAGGAAGAGAGTTGGTGATAGGACAGAGCCCTGAGGAACACCACTGTTGATAGATCTATGAGAAGAACGATGGCCGTCTACAACAGCAGCTATAGAACGACCAGAAAGGAAGCTAGCGATGAAGGCACAGATAAAAGGATAGAAACCGTAGGAGGGCAGTTTGGAAATTAAAGATTTATGCCAGACTCGATCGAAAGCCTTTGAGATGTCAAGTGCAATGGCAAAGCTTTTGCCAAAGTCCCGAAAGGAGGATGACCAGGAGTCTGAAAGGTAGGTGAGAAGATCGCCAGTGGAGCGTCCCTGACGGAACCTGTACTGACGATCAGAAAGAAGGTTGTGATAGGAAAGATGCCTTAAAATTTTTCTATTGAGAATTGAATCAAAAACTTTTGAAATACAGGATGTTAAAGCAATTGGACGATAGTTGGAGGGTTGGGAGTGGTCACCCTCCTTGGGACTGGCTGAATGAGAGCAAACTTCCAGCAAGAAGGAAAGGTACAAGTTGACAGACAAAGGCGAAAGAGTTTGCCTGGGCAGGGTGTAAGCACAGAAGCACAGTTCTTGAGAACAACAGGAGGGACCCCATCAGGCCCATATGCCTCTGTTAGTACTGAGGCCAGTGATGGCAGAAAATACATCAGCTGAAGAAATTTTAATGTCAACCATGAGGAAGTCAGAGGGGGGAAGTGATGGAGGAACAGCACTGGAAACGTCTAAGGTGGAATTGGAGGAGAAAGTCTGTGCGAAGAGATCTGCTTTATCAGTAGAAGAAATAGCTACAAAACCATCAGAGTAGAAAAGAGGAGGGAAGGATGATGAGGTAAAGTTGTTAGAAAGGTTTTTGGCAAGGTGCCAGAAGGAGAGGGAAGAATTCAAGTTGGAGAGTTGAGAGCATTTAGTACGGATGAAATTATTCTTAGCAGAGCGAAGAACAGACTTAGCACGATTCCGGGCAGAAACGTAAAGATGATGTGATTCAGGGGTGGGTTGGCTCTGGTACCTTTTGTAGGTCCTCTCCTTGTTGCGGACAGCATTAGAACAAGTGTGATTAAACCAAGGCTTTCTTGCGTTAGTCAAAGGATATGAGAAAGGAATGTATGCTTAATTACCCGAGAGAATAACCTCCATAATGCGCAAGGCAAACTCAGATGTTTCACGGCCATGGAAGCAATAATCATTCCAGGGAAAATCAAAGAAGTACTGCCTGAGGGCCTCCCAGTCCGCGGCTCCAAAATGCCACAGACGACGTTTCCCTGGAGGGTCCACAGGCCGTACCAGAGTGAAAGGACAGGTTAAGGTGATAAGGTTGTGATCGGAGGAGCCCAACGGAGAGAAAAGATTAACAGAGAAAGCAGAAGGATTAGTTGTGAGGAAGAGGTCAAGTGTGTTGGAGCTCTTTCCAAGGCGGTCGGGGACACGGGTATGGTGCTGTACAAGCTGCTCTAGGTCATTAAGGATAGAAAAGATGTAGGCTTGTTCACCAGGTGGATCAGTGAAAGGAGAGGAGAGCCAAAGGTGGTGGTGAACATTGAAATCTCCTAGAATGGAGATTTCAGAGAAAGGAGAAATGGATAGAATTTGTTCCATCGTAGAAGTAAGATAGTCGACGAAGTTTTGATAGTCAGTAGAATTAGGGGATAAGTAAACAGCACAGATATATTTAGTCAGAGAATGACAGGAAAGCCGAAGCCAGAGTGTGGAGAATTCAGAAGAATCGAGTTCAGGAACACGAGAGCAAGATAAGTCGTTGAGTATATATACACAACAGCTACCTTTGGCTTTGAAATGAGTATAGAGAAAGTAGGAGGATACAGAAAAGGGTTTGCTGTCAGTTGCCTCAGACAGCTGAGTCTCAGTTAGAAAATGATGGTGAGGTTTAGAGGAGGAGAGGTGGTGCTCAACAGAGAGAAAGTTAGAGTAAAGGCCGCGAATGTTGCAGAAATGAAGAAGAAGAGAGTCAGACAGTGGTTCCAGGCACCTCGAGTCGTCACCGGGAGAGGGGCGGATGGTGGGGGCATTTATGGTCCCCCCCCCTGGGGACTTCGAGGCTTGGTGATGAGACTCCATAATTTTTTGAATTTTGGAAAAGGAAGTGTAGTGTGTACTGTGCATGTAGTTTGGTGTAGATAGTTAGAGAAATTTGTACTGGAGAGCATGTTGGCCTACTCTCTGTGTAACTGAGACACTGAAAAAGTTCAGCAAAGGGGGATGGTCAGGAACTAGTCCTGGGGGCTGATGAAACGGGAGCTCCAGCACTTCCTGTCATCAGCTTTCCATCCACCTAGGGAGTACTGCCCTGCTCGACTGGTGCTACAGTCTACTCCCAATGAATCTCGCACACAACCTGAAGTCTCTTTTTTTAACCAATCACTTCTACTGGAATTCCACGGGATACACAGAGGACATTTTCTCATCGTATAAGCAACATTAATTCAAAAGAATTTCGTATGCTTGACAGTACGCACAACGATGACGACCTGCCTAATCCACTACCACTGAAGGTTAGCCCTGGAAGATCAGACAGTGAAGAGGAGTGTGGTGAGGGAGCTGCTGTTGATGTGGAAGAAACGGGGACGAACGCAGATTTCGTACTTGGAAATGATGACGAACCAAAGAAATTTTCTCAAGGAAAGTTGAATGATTTGGTTAGAGACTAGCGCTGTCGGAAGATACAGCTAAACTTTTAGAATCCCGTCTAAAAGAAAAATGCATGCTTAAGAAGGACGCTCGCATAGTTCATTTGAGAAAGAGGAATAAGAATCTGACTTCCAACTTTTTATTGGATGGACCGCTCTGTTTTAGCAACACACTGACGAGTTATTCCACTGTTTATCTCAAGAGAATGCTCCTTCTCATTGGCGCTTATATATAGACTCAACTACGAGAAGTCTCAAAACTGTGCTGCTGTACAATAGGAATAAGAAACCATCCATTCCTATAAGACATTCAATGCACATGAAATGGTGTTATGAGGACATGGCGGTGCTCCTAGAACCCATAACATACAACTACAGCCGGAAAGTACTTGGGGACTTGAAAATGATTGGTATGCTGCTGGGAAAGCAGTCTGGACTCACGAAATACTGTTATTTTCTTATGCCTAAGGGGGAGTCGAGCAACTGTCAGGCATTATGTGGAATCAGACTGGTCTCCACGAAGATCTTATCAGCCAGTAGTTTTAAGCGTTCGGAAAAGCCTCTTGTAGACTCACAAAACGTTCTTCTTCCCCACTTCCACATAAAACTTGATTTCATGAAGCTATCTATCTATCTATCTATTGCCAGACGCCTCAATCCCGTTTGGGGTGGCCACAAACAAATCGCCTCCAAGTCGCCCTGTCCCCCGCCATTTCACTGCCCTGCTCCCAACTCACATCCCCCTCCCTCATATACCTCTCCACCCCATCCCTCCATCTAATCCTCGGCCTCCCCCTCCCTCTTCCCCCCTCCACCTCACTCACATACACTCTCTTCGTCAGTCTTTCACCCTCCATCCTCTCCACATGGCCAAACCACCTCAGTGTGTTCCTCATAAAACTTCCTATCACATCCACATCCACACCACAACGCTCCTTTATATCTTCATTCGTCAGCCTATCTCTCCATGTGACTCCACAGGCTCCTCTCAAATAACTCATTTCCACTGCTCTCACTCTTGACTTGTGTCCTTCCAACAACGTCCAAGCTTCACTTCCATACGTTAGAGTTGGTATCACAATACTGTCATGTAGTAACTTTTTCACTTCCATGCTCACTTCCCTGTTTCTTATCACTGCTTTCAAAGAACCAGCAATTCGTTTAAACACCAGCCAAGAGAAACTCGAAAAGATTTGAGTATGTGGTCGAAAAGTTTCCGAAAATCATCGAGGCAAAGTTGAATGAAGGAATCTTCGTCGGTCCGCAGATAAAGGAGCTCCTGAAAGACTGCAGGTTCCACACAAAGCTGGACAAGATTGAGCTGGAGGCCTAGAACTCATTCAGATGACTGTGTGAAAATTAAGGGAAACGAGAGATCTCCGGATTTTCAAAAAGGCGTGAAAAACCTTCTGAGCTCCTATACTGCTGTGGGACGTCCGTTTTTTCTGAAGGTGCGTTTCCTTGATTCACATCTGGATTTTTGGCGAGCAGTCTTGGAGCAGTGTCTGACGAACAAGGAGAGAGCTTTCATTAGGACATTACCCCTATGGAGCATCGATACCAAAGTTTTTGGAGTGAAGGATTGCTTGCAGACTACTGCTGGATGTTATACAGAGATGAACCTGAGACAGACCACCACAGAAGGTCCAAAGCACAACGTTTTTTGTTTGTCCTTCAACATATTATAAACATAGAAATCTTCTTTGTATATCTTGTACACAATATTTCTTATTTTCTGCATTAAAAAGTACTGACTGATATAAAGCTCGTTTTCATTGTACCATAACCTAGAATGCCCTACGTACTATAGAACTGAAAACAACATGTATCCGTAGCACAAAAATGAGACATGCTAAAGGAAAACAGACTCGATATTCGTAAAAAAGTTGTACTGCAACATTGTTCAGTTATGTTGAACAATGTTATCATTAGGAAGAATTTTTTTTGACGAAGAATCTCCATTTGCAATATCAGATTTTAATATTAATTCATTCACTCTCAGCACAATTATATTAAAATATTTTAATTGCTTGCTTTTTCACATGTCTTTAAAAAAGGTGTAACTTCATTCTTCGTTAAAGGTTGGCCTGAGAAGAGGGTAGAGTCCTAGAAGATTGGAAGTCAGGATTCCCTTGAACAAAGGAAAAGGTGAAAAAGAAGTATGTGGTAATTTAAGGGGCATTTTTCTTCTTAGTGTAATATGAAAAGTACAAATTAGAATACTTACTGACAGACTTAGGGAAATAACAGAGGAATTAGTTGGAGAAGAACAGTGATTTTTTTTTTTTTTATAGGATGGGAAGAGGTTGTGTAGATCAGATATTCATTCTTAGGTCTTTAGTGGAAAAGTTTCTAGAGCAGGGAAAAAAGTTGCATACGACCTTCCTGGAGACAGCATATGACAGAGTGGATAGACAAGGAATGTGGTAAGTATTGAGAATATATGAAGTAAATGGGAAGATGTTGAAAGCC